>NC_134868.1:35049396-35349396 GCF_049852395.1 Peromyscus maniculatus bairdii | reverse complement strand
ATTAATATGCAAATCTCTAATGCCTCAGTACTCATATCCAGATGTAGGATCATGGTGGTTTATTTCTCTCCACGCTAATATCTGATTTTTTTCTAAAGTAGGCATTTTGCCAGAAATATATGTGCATTTGAGCAGGCAATCTGGAGCTACAGTCTATTTGCATTGCAGGTATTCTAGGAGCTTTTTAGGAGGGCTGCATATTCATTTTCAGCTGTAAATAATCACTAAATGCCAGACCATTGCTGAGTCTTTGACCTCTGTGGCAGGTATATCTGAATATAGTATGAAATATGAAAATATAAGTAAAAATTAATAAACATTATGAGAATATGACACTATAAGCTTTGTCACCCCCACCACACAGATAATATATTGTTATTATTACATTATGTTATTATTATTATATTAACAAATGAGAAGTCATTTGACTGCACACTTTCCCAGGGTCCGATGGTGTTTGATGACTCAGTCTCTTGGAGTGTGTTTTTTTGGGGGCTGGGGCGGGGGTCAGGTAGCTTTTACATAATTTTGAACAATAATGTATAATTTTATGCATCATTGTTCTTTAAATATTTAGTTGTATTTAATACCTTTATTGTGCAAAATAAAATAAGATTAAAATTAGCTCTATGTGGAATAAGTGTTTTTATGACAAATTAGCACAAAGTTATACTTTCTTATAGAAACATGTATGAGCTGTATTGTTTGGATATTGTATAATTTCTTTCAATGTAATTTTCAAGAAATTGATAGTCCTGAGGAATATTCGAGTAAAAAAATAAAATTTGCCTACTTAAAACATCTTTCCAGGGCCCCAGTTTAAAACTGAATAAAAACATGTAAGACAAAAAATACAGAAAGGCAAATGGGTATAAGAAATTCTGATTAATCAATTAAAAACATTTTGTATGAGTTACACAAAGTCCTGGTTTAAATCTTATGGTTGGAAAAAGTAGAAGAATGTAAAAATAAAAATGTTGCTCTAACATAGCATTTAAAATTTTCTCTGCTTATTGAGTTGGGGATTTAATAACTGGACACTCCACATGTATATTTGTATTAAAATTATACATCTCTCTCGCAAAGAGGCATAAAAGACTCGTTAATTCAGAGACGCTGACAAAATAATTTCCCCTTTTGCTTTTAACTCTAATGTTTGAATGTGACTATCAAATTAGGAACAAATGAACTTAACATCAAACAAGAGCACTGCATAATTTTGGAATTTTTTTGAAGGAATGTTTTGACCACCTAAGTTTCACCATGAAAAGCTTTTTTATTGTTAATAATTCAGGAAGGCTTTTAAGTTGGAATATATTCATAAAGAAATTAATAATAATTAAAATTGTGATACTGTGATTCTCAACCTTCCTAATGCTCTGACCTTTAATACAGGTCCTCATGATGTGGTGGTTCCCAACCATAAGTTATTTTTGTTGGCACTTCATAGCTGTAATTTTGCTACTCTTGTGAATTGTAGTTTAAATATCTGATATGCAGGATATCTGATACACTTTTGATCTCAAAGGGGTCATGATGCTCCAGTTGAGAACCTCTGGAATATGGTTTCTTCTGGGTTAATGATTTGGCAACTTGGGCTTAGACTTAATGATGCTATTTGAATTACAACAAATTTATACATAAAAATTTGAAAATAACTTTCATTTCCTTTTCTTACTTGACCATAAAATGTCTGTGGGTTTGAAACTGGGGAGAAATTTTATCTTCCCTAGAAATGACTCTCAAATTCCAAACATTTCTCCTACATAGGTTTCCTGAAATAGGCAGTCAACTCATGCCCTTGTCATTTCCCTGAACCTTCAGGTATGGTTCACCCACTCTCCTGTGATATTCCTTGATGCAAGCCACATTAATATTTGGATTTTTATAAACCAGGATGAAAGTACTACCTTCATTCTTTATGTTTAACAGTTTAAGATTTTGTGTAATTATTCTTGAATCTGCAAACAGGAAAATGTAAAGATACAACCTCAAAAAATAATAAAAACACCATTCCATACTTTCTAAGTAATAATCCTTAACAAAGGGAAGAACACAGGCAATGCTAAATGCAACACAAACATTAAATATGGGAACTGATGAGAATGGTAATAACATGTCTAGCCATGCCTAATAAATATTTTATTTGATATCTTATCTCATGTCAATAACATAGTGACATATTTTAAGAATAACAATACAAAATTTTATTGTTTTGCATGAGAGAATAGAATTATTTTAGCAGACATGCTTGCACATTTCTAACAAATTGCAAAGCTTCTCTCATGATACTAATCATTAGGAAAAGCCTTCAGGCTAAAAATTTTAGGGAATCTTTTTTCTGTATAATCCATGCCTCAGTATATTCTGTTACTTATTGTTGGAGGCTCCCTTGCAAAAGTTAGCATCCAGTTGTGAGCACACAATTTATGGTGCTGTACTTTCAAGTGCCAGGAGAGAACCATATTCCAAACACAGTTGTTAGGAAGAAGTGAGGAATGGAATTCAGCAGAAGGCATGCTCTGATCTCAGTGGAGAAATCAACTAGAAATTTCAATGTGATCTAACACCTGGCCATCTTTTGCTCTTCTTCAGATTGATTATTAATCTGAAAGAGTTAAAGGACATAGTTACTTTACATAAATATTCCATTCCATGAAATATTAAGATAGGCATCAGCTCTTGACTTTAAAGTCGGATGGCATTCAAGTAGAAATCTTTGACATGACTGCAGAGGGCTTGACTTCAGAGCAGAGGCTAAGGTTATGAAAAATGGAAACTGCAAGTAGGGTCTGTTACTTATTTTTCTTCCTGTCATGATTATTTGATAGATACTTGTCTTAGTTTTTTCACCTTGTTAGTGTACTACAAAAAAATTCGTCTTCAAATTTACTCCAAACACAGTTCAATTTTGAGTTATGCGCATTAGGAGGCCTCTCGACATCCATTTTAACACCTTAAAAATAGATCCTTTCTCAATATTTTTGTTGAATCATTATTTAGAATCACACTCAGGCATTCTAATGGAGCATATTATAACTTAGAATGTAATGCAACTTTAACAATGATATTAATAATAATCTGAGCATTATTGTCATCCTGTACTTACTTTCTCCCCAGGGTTTTGAAAAACAACTGTCTGTCTCAGGTTTTACCATTTACCATATTACAGTCAGGTAATACAGTTTAAATCAACAGAATGAACCAGAATAGAATTCATCTGACACTCAGAAGTTTAGGATTTTACACAAACCTTCAATTTGAGCTGCAAGTTTGTTGATTTCATGGTATAACACAGAGAACATGGGGTAGCAAAACTACGTGTACAGAGTTAATAAGGGAAGCTCAATGCTAGGACTCCTCTCATATGTCAGCCAGTGATTCAATTAAATATTCAAATATTTCCATAGCAAACTCTGACATCCACCTGCTTGTAATCTTGTAAAGTATCAACTCCAGTTCTTCTATTGCATATTTTAATCCTCTCAGTGCAATAACCTCTTCCATGTCTCTGGCTAAAACCTAGTCAGAACTCAGTGAGTCTTCAGAATATTCTCAGGAAATGGCAAGTCTTCTTGTAACATTTAATACAATCAAATGTATCATTCAAAAGCTTCACACACATCCCTTCCTTTCTCTCCTGAGCCTGGTGGCATTGTTTCTTTTCCACGAAAAGGGGGCTTTATTGCTTTTCTCCCTTTGGCTACACAATTCTTACCCTCCTTTCTATTTTTTCAGGATTGGAACTCAAGAAGGTTTCCAGGAGACATGAAAGGGACACTCTACTGTCACTAATACTGTCTTGAGTATCTCTTCCAGCTGGTGTGGGGTGACTATTTCCCTGGGTACTTAGGAGTCCTTTCTATAAGGGTTGCATCGCATTTACTGAGACATTTACTTAGTTACAAAAGACAGTAAGAGAGCACTCCACATTTCTTTTGGTATGGTAAACTCTAGGAGTAAAGTCCTTTCTTCCTTTCCAATGTCTCGTGGTGAAAAACACTGATGTGCTGAGCTCTGAGATTTTAGGGGAAATCATCACATCCTCAAGTTAAAATAATGAGTGTTTTTACTTCTTTGAAAGAGATAGGCATGATTAATCCTTGGAGGGAAGCAAAACACACACACACACACACACACACATATGTGGAAATATTTCTCTAAAAATTGTCTCTAAAAATCCCCTGCATGTGCATGAATGGAATTAGGAATAGTAGTAATTATCTGACACCCCTTTTTGAATCATTCGTTCATAGTTTCATATATCATCTTTCAATGTGGCACGTATTTACCTGACCTCCAACTGGAACCTCTGGTTAGCACAATTCTATGCAGCCCTCTTACACAGCATCTTACAGGTCATTTAGCTTTCACGTCAATGCTAAGCAGTGGTTGAGGTGTTACTGTATTATGATGTGATTGTTAATTTAAATTCTGTACCACTTATTCTGACTTTATTTTTTCCCTTATGAATTCAACACAAATATTTCAGCAAATAGTAATAATGTGTACAATGTATATTGCTGCATACTTCCCTTTCCACACCTATTCTATTCCCACTGACTTAATTCACCTCAAATGGCATTTTATAATTCTACTCAGTAACTGTCAGTTCATTGTTATTATTTGTTTATGTATCTGCTGTTTAGTATTGACTAGAGAATCCATAAATGAATAATGGAATGGGTTTAGAATGAATTAGTAAGTCACCTTATCGGTTGTATGCAGGAAGAAAGAATTTGGAACATACTAGTAGAGCATCAACAGTGAGGTTACAAAAGAATGGTTAGCTATGTAAATTATATAGCATGGGTTATCTCAGGTGATTTTTGTGTATGGTATTAGTCACTAGAATACAACAGGATAGCATCCTCATGATCAGTTCCTTCCAATTCAATCCCCTCTCCTTTACAGTAAAATTGTAGCCATTCAAATGCCATAAATATATATACATTGTGAGATTTTGAATACATATTATTCTCCTGACCAACTAACAGATTCCTAGTTATTGTGTAAATTGAATGAAGTTTTAAAAGTCTCAAAGGAAAACAGGAAATACAGAGACAGATTCAGAGTTTGCTATATTGTCTAGGTTGCTGTTTTCCAAATACCATGTGTTTTACCAATGTAATAGATACATACTTGCTTCTAAATACTATTATGTATTTAAGTCACTGACTGTGACAGTATGTCATTAACAGATCATAAAATAAGGCTGGTGTTCTGCCATAATCTACCTCCACATAGGAATGTATGTTTGTGATGTACTTAATATATAAACAGAACTCCTGGGAGATATTGGTAATAACCCTCAAGGTGTTCTTAAATGGTCCCTTGATCAGAAAGCCTAGTAATTGCTCCCATGAAGGCCTATAAAATCCTCCTCTCGGTCCTGATAATTGAATGTGTCCAACAAATGGCTTTGGTTCTAAGGCTTCAGCTTGTAATGGGGAAATATCTCTGTCAAATGTAATCATAGGAAGATATTACTCCATTTTCCTTCTTAATGTACAACTTAACTTTAACTACCAGTTTAGGTTGAAGTCCCAACAAATCAGGATCTAGAATAAAACTCATGTGCTAGTACTTTATTAAGAATACAATGTGTCCTTGAGGAGCAGCGAAGAGGGATGTAAAAGCAAAGAGTTTGCCTTAGGCTTAATTTGAGAGCTGAAAAAAAGGATGTTTCAAAATATAACACATATAGGTATTAAGTAATTTTGAAGTTTTAAAATTCAGACTTTAAAAGACCCAAACATCCTGAACCTTAGGTTAATGCAAATGTGTGCACATGGATTGACATCTTTAGAGTAAGTGACTTTCTCTTACTGTATTAACTTCTTTTTAATTCATACTGTAATAAAGAGATGAATCTTATTGTAGAATGTATTTGGATTAGACAAGTGTATGTAACTCACTAGTCTATTCACAATAGAATTAAAAGTTGAAATTACTTTATTTAGAGCAACCTAAGTGTAAATATGAAAGAACAAGTCTTCAATTTGGATCATTACCATAGCATAGTGTTAGCCATATCTACCTTCCATGAATAAGTTTAGGCATGGTAAAAACCACCTATATTCCATCAAACAGTTTATAGATGAACACCAGTGTAGTATCTTAGAAGTTATTGGTAAGTTTCACTGATGGTCACTGTAATATTTACTGATTCTGAAATTTTAGTAAATATTTGTTAGCTGTGGCCTCCTCTCATTTTTCATATCTAATTTTTGCTAATGTAGTTCTTTTGAGAAAATAAAAATCAAATGACCACCTATGTAAACTTATTCTTTAGTGTGAGCTATTATCTATGATCTCAGTTTTGTTCATTTGAGTTAGATCTATCTAAATTGAAAGTATAATAAACTTTAAGTCTTGCCAAAACCAGTTTTTTGTTTGTTTGTTTTTTTCAAGACTGGGTTTCTCCGTGTAGCTTTGTGCCTTTCCTGGATCTCGCTCTGTAGACCAGCCTGGCCTCGCACTCACAAAAATCTGCCTGACTCTGCCTCTCAAGTGCTGGGATTAAAGGCGTGCGCCACCACTGCCCAGCCAAAAACAGTTTTTATCTTGTCAATAACTTTCCCCATTACAGAAATCAAGCATAGATTTTATTTTTCAATCATATAGTTTGTGGTTGTATTCAAATGGATTAAATCTTAATTAAGTGATTAAATAATACAATCTACTTTTTACAGGTGTAAGCACAGGACAATACACAAAATCTTGAATGTTCATTACAGCAAAATAACTGTGGATGATAAAATGGAATTGTTTAATTATAAAACTACAAAATAACATGGATATTAATAAAAATAAAATGAAGAATGTTACATTAAAATCCTAATGTTAAAAATATTTAAAAAACTGAAATCTGGTGGAGGTTTTATATATTACAACATAGTAGGAAAAGAATAAGCATGATTAAATGTTTCTGTAACCTCAGGATAGCATTTTATTCTTTCATCTAAGGCTTCTAAATTCTCCTCTTTAAAACGAAGGGATATTGCTACCAATAAATTTTCTTAGCGAGTAGATTATGTGATATTTGATCTTTGATATTACATTCATATAAAATATGATTCTAAGAAGAATATTCCCTTGACATCTTTTAGTGCTATTGCTCCTACATCCTTAAATCTGAAATCTCTAGCAGTGTCTTAATGGCACTTGGATTTTATATATTGTCTTTTAAACATTATAATATGACACTGTTAATGATAATAGCTCCTGCTGCTCTCCTTGCTATGAGAAACACAATTGGAGTGAAATTGACTTTGAACATTTTTCAAACAAGGAAATCATGCCCTTGGACTTTTCCTATAGTTCTTCTGACCTTTCTTTTAGTTTTCTTAATCTGTGTTTTGGATTTTTAACATAGCTTATGGGGAAGATTATTTCCTTGTCTTGCTATACCTCTGAAGGCAGAGGCAGGTGAATCCTTGTGTGTTCAAGGCCAGCCTAATCTACATGGTAAGTTCCAGGATAACCAGAGCTACATAATAGATACAGTTTTTTTTTAAAGAATATATTTTGTGATGATTCAATTACTAAACAATATGTTGTTAGGCAGATTATGTTGTCATAAATACTTTAAACCATCTGGAGTGGAAACTTCTTATTCTTAAGGTTTTTTTTTTCAAATGTAAATTTAAAATTTCTTTTTTTTTTCTTTTCTTTTATTTTACAATACCATTCAGTTCTACATATCAGCCACGGATTCTCAAGGTTTTTGTGCTATAAAATTTGAGAAATATATTGAGAAATTGCTCAACTTTCTAAAAATAAGATTTCACATGTATATAAATGTCTAAGCAACTCTTAAAAACTGAGAACCCAAATTTCGAGTCTACTTAGTGAGTTGCGAAATGCTAACTATGAATTCATACACTGTGTTAGCAGAAATGGCCATGGCTAACTCTCTTAGTGAAAATACCCACTAAAACAGCGTTATTCTGTATTTAAAATGTGTTTTATGAAAGAACAAGGAAGTTACACATGGAGTTAGATTATGACACCAGCTGTAATAAAGCCATAAAACACTTAAAATGTGGACTTTCTGAAACATAAAATAAATTGTTTCTGAGCTATATAATTGATTTTGCATTTCAAAATAAATGTACTCAGTGTATCTTCCAAACCCTAATTTTTTTTTTCATTTCTTGTGCGTTAAAATCATCATCACAGACCCACTTCACAAACATTGGTCTAACTAAACATGTTCAGTTATTATTTTTTAAGAGATGGGAGAACTTGAGATAGAAAAATGAAAGTTGCAGTAGGGACTGCTTGTACAAGTGTATGGAAGGGAACATCATGAGAAATGAGTTCGTGAGTCTTTACTTTGTGACTTTGAAAATATCCATATTCCGAATTTAGCGTATTCAGATTCAAACTAGGCACAGAGCCACATTAAAGACAGTTTACACAGATTTCTTTCTAGTACTTATTTATCAAAGCATGTAATCCAGTAAGAATGATGGAGCAAAAACAGCAGTCTACTATAAACATCATTACATGTTTGCTGCCATTTGCTCTAGCTGAAGTCTTATTGGCTCTGAAGGATACTGCTCCTTCTGCATCCTTTTCTAAAAGCCGTTGGTTCTTAGACGCCTTTTTATGCTACAGTCACGGTATTTTTCAGTTTATACCCAGAGTAACAGAATTTTTATCTCCTCAAAATCCCTACTCATTTAAGAATATTAATTTCAGATTATTTAACCCTCTTTTTGTCCATGTTATACCAATAATAATCTCTCCCTCACACTCACTATGATTCCCCTGATACTTACACTCCTGTAAACACTCATGACTAATTCTATAAAACACATCACTATTTTCTGTCTTTGTAGTCAGAAGTTTCTCCAGTCCTGCCTAGCCCCGGGGTTGGGACAAATCTCTCCCACCCATTTACTTAGTCCCAGGTAAACACACAGAGACTTATATTACTTACAAAATCTATGGCCTATGGGTCAGGCTTCTTGATAGCTAGATCTTATAACTTAACTCATTTCTATTACTTATATGTTGTAATAGAACGCTGTGGCGTTCAGGTCTGCTCGAATCTTGTTGCTCCTTGGGTGACAGGCTGGCATCTCTCCCACTCTATTCATGTGTGATGTCTGAAAGGCCCATGCCTATTTTATTTTACTGTCTTATGTACTATTATATTTATCAGTTCTCACGCTCTCAATCACTCTCTTTTTCTTTTATATTTAATTATCGAAACATGGATTTGCTATATAGCCTCTGCTCTCAAAGTTACAATCTTTCTATTTAAGCCCCCACAGTGGGAGACTAATAGGCATGCACCACTATATATTGGTCTTTTGAGCTATTTACTCATATTTCAGATATTGAAGTAGAATATGGATATTTTCAAGGTCACAAAGTAAAGTCTCATGTGCTTATTCCCAGAAACCTTCCCTTCTATATACCTGTTGAATGCCCCTACTATAATATTTAAATTTTTCTGTATCAGTCTCTCTAATCTCTTAACCCAACTTACATCTACTATCACTAAGACCACTTCCCTTCATTTCAGACTTCCTTAGTTCATCATAACACAATACTTCCGACTTGATTCTCTCTCTCCCCTTGTGACAGACCATGGAACAATAATACCTATTTATCTTATACCTATCCATGCTTTTTCAGAAATATCTCAAAATGAATGTAAGTCATCACACAAATGAGGAGGTTGGTAGGCAAAGTTTTTGTAACCAAGATTAACATTCTGTACTTCTTGGTAACCTACTGTATCTTTAGCAAATGCTTTCAATTTGTCCAATTATTATTAACATATTTTCTTTCTGAAAATCTCTCTATATTCTCTCAAAATCTTCAAGCATGTTAATAGGGTCAACTTTTAGAAAACTCAAAGCATAAGAGTATCTTTCTCTTGCTCAGCCAATGAACATTCTCTACTTAGAAGATTTCATTATTTATATGTACTCTGTATCCTTGGCTACCCTTTAATCTTCTCAACAACCTTTTCCAAAAGTCTTTGAGAGTACCTTAAATACACAATATTCTTTTCTGCTAAATGTTTAAGTGCAAGTTAAAGAAAGAAAGATAGAAAGGAAGGAAGAAAGACAGACAGAAAGAGAGAGAGAGAGAGAGAGAGAGAGAGAGAGAGAGAGAGAGAGAGAGAGAGAAAGGAGGGAGGGATGGATTGAGGAAGGGAAGGAGGGAGGGAGGGAGGGAGGGAGGAAGGGAGGGAGGAGAAAGCAAGCCCAGTATTCTTGTATACAACCATGGTGCTTTTAGTATTTGAAGCATTCTGTCATATATTTATCTAAAAAAAAGTCAACAAGTACTTTCTGGCGAGTTCCAGACAGTAAATATTTTAGAATTTGTGGGTCACATGTCAGAAGCACTCAATTTTACCCTGGCATCCGAAAGCAGCCATAGGCAACACATGAGCTAATAAGTTTTGGTATCTTATGACAAAAACAAGTAGCAGATCCCGAGTTAAACTGCTTGCTACTTCAAAATTGTTAGTTTTCCAATAAGACCCTAGACGTGCACAAGGGTGTTCTGTTCACCATCTGTGGTAGTTCTCACTCATAATGCCAGCACTCAGGAGATTGAGGCAGTGTTATTGCAAACCCAAAGGCAGCTTGGGCTATACAGCAAGAGCCTGTTTCAAATAGAAAAAAGAAATCATTCAACAAACAAAAACTATTTTGATAAATTTTTGTTTTCAAACTTTGTGTTTGTCAAGTTTTATTGAATACACATGTTTAGAGCTTTGTATAATACACTTGAATAGATGAGTTGTCATTAAGATTCTGTCTCTCCTTTCCATGTGAACTATGTTTTGTCTGATTTTATTAGAGTAATGATGACCTGCTAGCAGAAGACCAACATGCTATATTTTTTACCATGTTGTTTACAAATTATCCACTTTTTTAATTAAAAGCATTTTGTTTGTAAATCATTTATTGTTTATTATTATGACTACTGTTTCCAAATTAAGCTTTCACACAATTTATTAATTTTACCACTCATATTGTTGTAAGCAAGCATGTTCTCATTTTTATTTTGATCTATATTATCTATATTTTGATCTTGTCATTTTTTTGGATGTATTTGCTGATCATGTCAAACAAAGTTTTTCTTAATTTTGAATGTTAATCTTTTTTATTTTAGTGGGCTTCTTTAATTCTCATTTTCTCTTGGAATTCCTGTGGGTATCACCACTATTTAAATCCATTAACATCTATTGTGATGTCAAAAGAATTGCATTATTGTTTACTCCAATGATGTTTGTTGAATTTGAACAGTTCCATTGACTGTAGAAGAAGCATTAAATTAAAATATATGAGTCTATGGATGCGGTGGTATTGTGTTCCCCAAAATATTGTGCACCCTAATAAACTTATCTGGTATCAGAGACAGAACAGCCAATAGATACGAAGGCTAGAAAATGGTGGCACTCACACCTTTAATCCTAGCATTCCAGAGGTAGAAATCCCTCTGGGTCTCTGTGAGTTCAAGGCCACATTGGAAACAGCCAGGCATGGTGACACACACATTTAATCCCAGAAAGCGAGCCTTTAATCCCAGGGAGTGATGGTAGAAAGGAAAGATATATAACGTGTGAAGACCAGAAACTAGAAGCATTTGGCTGGTTAAGCTTTCAGGCTTCTAGCAGCACAGTTCAGCTCAGACCCATTCGATTATGAGGATTCAAAGGCCTCCAGTCTGAGGAAACAAGACCAGCTGAGGATCCGGTGAGGTGAGGCTTGTTCTGGTTCTCTTATCTTCCAGTTCACCCCAATACCTGGCTCAGATTTGATTTTATTAAAAAGAACTTTTAAGATTCATGCTACATATGGAGACCACAGTTATTCAAGCCACCACAGTTGTTATTTGATGTGTGGTTGCTGGAACCCAAATCTGACTTATCTGCAAGAGCATGAATTTTTTTTTAACCACAAATCTATCTCACCAACACCATTAGCTTACTTCTGTGCTATTGCAATATTATTGACTATCATAATACCCTCAAGCGCTATGAACATTCAAATTAAAGTTATATTGAGATTTCATCCACCTCAGTCATGAATTCATGGTGACTAAGTTCAAGAAAACAACTAACAACATACTCTGGTAATGATCTGAGCAAATGATAATCCCATTTGCTGTTGATGGGATTGAAAACTTGTGTAGCCACTATGGAAATCAGAGTGGGTAAATTTCAAGGAACTAATGTGGATCTCTCCTATGATCCAGCCATGCTACTCCTTGACATATGCCCTCAGGATACCATATATCACAGAGATACTTAGTTATTTTTTTGCCACTTTATTCACATAGCTAGTAAATAAACACAATCTAAATAATTTTCAAGTTATCAATGCACAATTAAAATATGCTACATATATAGAGTGGAATTTTAATAGGCTATGAAGGAAACTGAAATCATGAAATTTGCTGGTAAAAGGATATAACAGGGATATATTATGCAAAGTGAGGTTACCCAGACACAAGAATGCAAATGACACATTATTTCTCTTATTTGTAGATTTTAGATCTGGATCTTCAAAGTTTAACATTGAGTTTGTAAGTAACTGCAGAAACCAAATATGTTTAAAGGAACCATGGAGGTAACAAGAGGGAGTAGCTCCATGGAGGAGGATAGTAGGGGAAATGGGAAAAATGGGCTGGGGACTTTGAAAGAAGAGGGAGGAGAGTAATGAGGAGAAAAGGGAAGGAAGGAGAAATAAATGAAACTAGAGATGTTAGAAAAAGTCACAGGAAGTATTGTTTTTATATGTACTTAAAAATACAACAGTGTGTGTGTTTGTGTGTGTGTGTGTGTGTGGTTTAGATGGAGATATAAATGGGGTGATATCATTTCCCCAACAGACCCACAGATCATATAACAAAACCACCAAGCCGGCATGGGAAACTTCCTTTGCTGTGGCTTAGAAGGACCCAAGAGACTCCCACAACACTGTAGGCGATTGTTGTTGCCCTTGGCCTGTTGCCTGACAGAACTTGAATGGAAGTCTCTACTGCTATAGATACCACATACCTAAGACACGGAACTAGGAAAAATTGAGCTGGAATTGACCTGGAAATCTCGTCCCTGAGGACTGACTCTTACAGTATTGGTAAGAGCTATGAAAGCTGACAAGGGAGAAAAGCATGTATAAAGGTCTATGAACCACAATAATGACAGGATGGCAAGACATCTTCAATGATACAAAGGTGGCACTTTCAGCATGGGAGTAAGTAACAGCTGTCTAAGTGTGGCCTGCTCAAAGGGGATAGATTCATACCTGTTCCTGTAAGCCTTGGCACATATCCATGCTGAAAGAGTTCAGAGATCATACGAAATTATTCCTGTGGTTAACTATGCAATGTCTAATTACATGCTAAATACTTACCCTATTCCAATAGATAAATGTAGCTTTCGCCTTTCATCAAAGAAGCTTCTTTTAGAAACAGAGGCTATTACAAAGATCAGAAACATTTATAAAAAATGTGACCCTGGGGTTCCCAGCCTAAGCTTACACATATACACTGCAACCTCAATAGCTAATTCTCAAGGAAAATCATGGAAGGAAGTGGGAAAAGTCTGTGAGAACCAAATAGCTTCCCCTAGATATCTGCTAGGAGACATGATGCACAAATGGAATGTCAGAGATACAACAATGCAATTCCCTAAACAGTACATGCATAGTGACCCCAGGTGGCATTATAACAGTGGCAATGGAAATTCCATGAGATCCCACACACGTAGCTGAATAGCCCTACACAATCAGGGGCTCTGTACATAAGAAAAACACTAAATGGACTCTAAGTGTGTGTGTGTGTGTGTGTGTGAGACAGAGAGAGAAAGAGAGAGAGTCTGTGTGTGTGCTTGGGTATGTGTTTGCGTGTAAAAAGAGGTCATTCATTTTTAATTAAGTATGGGAGTGAAATAGGAGAGAAAAGAGATGGAGATGAGGTGAACACAGTGCCAATGTTTTAAACTGTCAAAAAGTAATGATAAATTATTAGGTGCTGAAGAGATGTCTCTGCAGATGAATTTCTAAATGGTCTCATTAAATAAGAAACACAGAGCCAAATACAGGGGTGAAAGCCATAGAGATCAGAGAAATAGAGTCATCAGCTAACCTTAGTTCACTATGCTTCTGTAGCTTCCCAGGAGAACTAGCTTCTTCAAGTCTAACCTGTGCCTTCATTGCCTTGCTGTTCTGCCCTCTCATTGGCTCTTAGCCCAGCCACGTCACTTCCTTGTCATTGCCTGTCTGTACAGACCTCCAGGTCTCTATGGTTGGTACTGGGATTAAAGGTGTGTGTCACCACGCTTGGCTGTGTCTTTGAACACACAGAGACTCTGCCTGCCATGTGGTTGGACTAGGGGTGTGTGCTACCACCACTGTCTGACTTTTGTTTATGGCTGACTATGACCTCTGATCTCCAGGCAAACCTTATTAATATACAAATAAAATATCGCATTTCAACACAAATAAAATATCACCACGTCTCTTTGGTCAAGAGCATTTGCTACTTTTGGGGAGGACACAGATTTGGTTCCCAGTGCCACAGGGTGGATTACAGCTGTCTGTAATTTTAGTTCCAGGGAATCTGACACCCTCTACTGGTCTCCATGGGCACCAGGTATGCATCCAGTGCACTTAACCCCAACTGTCATCATATAGCCTTCATCGAATAACTGATGGTAGCAGATGCAAAGATCCACAGCCAAGCACCAGGCCAAGCTCCAGAAGTCCAGTCGAAGAGAGGGAAGAGGGATTATGTGAGCAAGAGGGATGAAGATCATGATGGGGAAATCTACAGAGACAACTAAACCAAATTCATAGAAACTCACGAACTTTAGATTGACAGCTGCAGAACCTGCATGGGACCAGACTAGTCCCTTTGCATATAGGAGACAGTTGTGTAGCATGGTCTGTTTGAAGGGCCCCTGGCAGTGGGATCAGGATCTATCCCTGGTACATGAGCTGACTTTCTCAAGCCCATTACCTATGACCAGACACTTTGCTCACCCTTTATGTAGTGGGCAGGGGCTTGGTCTTGCCTCAACTGAATGTACTAGGCTTTGTTGAGTCCCCATGGGAAGCCTTACCCTTTTGAAGGAAGAAGAGATGGGGAGATGGGCAGGTAGGAGGGACGATGAGAGGGGGATCTGTGGTTGATATGTAAAATAAATAAAAATTGTTTTTAAATACAAAAAAAGATACATGCAGGCAAAGCACTCAAACACAGAAAAATGAATAAATGTGTTTAAAAATTTAAAATGAAAAAATTTATATTACAAAGTAAATAGCAATGCAATATTCAACTTTGTTCTTATTCCAGATACCTTTTTTTTCTCTATTTGGGGTCTAAGCTATGTTCCCAAGAGTTTCATAAATATATTTTTTTAAATTGCAGGAGATAGAAAAAGTTCACATTTTGGCTCCTGGAATATTGTTTTTTAATATTTAACAAACCTTTGTCTTAAAATATAAACTCCATTTTGTCTTCCTTTTGGTGTAATTATACTGGGGATTTGGGGGTTTAACTTTTTCATTTCATTCTTTATGTTATAGGATTCAAAATAAACAACTTCAGAAGAAATAGAAATTTATTTATAAGAAATAGTAATATTTATTTCTTTAAGGAAATCTAAGTTAACCTTATAAAAGCCAGGCTCATCTTTCATGTACCAAAAGTGATATTTTACATTGAAATATAATCTCTTACAATAACTGTTATAACTAATAACATTCAGACATAAAAAATGAGATGATAATAATAAAATGTCCCAATCTTTTGTTCATTACTTTAAAAGTAAATGCATGACTCTTTTGAGCCCCTCTGTCCCGATTAGTTTTATGCTATCTGGACAGAAGACATAGTCATTGGGAAGATGAAATCTCAAACAATAAAATTCCTATCCCATATTGGGTTGTGCACAAGCCTGTTAGACATTTTAATTTTATTAATAATTGATCTGGGAGGGCTCAGTTCACTGTGGGTGGCTGCTACTCCTAGAAGAGTAGTTCTGAGTTTTGTAACAAAACAGGCTGAATAAACCATGGAAAGTAATTATTCATGGCTTCTGCCTTGAGTTCTACCTTGTGTTCCTGCCCTAACATCCTTCAGTGATGGACTATGATCTGAGATCTCTAAGATGAAATAAACATCCCTTCCCAAGTTCCTTTTGGTTATGGTGTTTTATCACAGCAACAAAAATCCAAGCAGATTAAACCTCAATAAATATATATTTAAACTCCAGTGCTCAATTCTTTCATAGATATATTAATTTAGTATTTTAATCATAAAGTAGAGCTAAGAAATAGAGGCTAAAACAGAAATGAGACATTGCCTTTAATTTTTCTACTTACAAAATGAAAATCCACAAAATATGTGTGTACTTTATACACCACAAGTGGCAAATAATGGAGAATCCAGTAAAAATCGAGACAGTAGTAAGGGGAGGGTAATGATACATGCAGAAACCCAAAGGTCAGAGACAGAAATAAACCCCAGGTGCACACAAGCTCAGCATGTCTTGAAGGTAATGTACAAGGCAGGTAATTAGGAAATATTCTGATATTGATGAAGCAAAAGGCAGCTTTGCATATGTTAGCTCCTAAAATAGTCCATGATTATATTTATGTCATGGAAATGTGGAGTAATCTATTCTAGTGAATACTGTGGAACACTCATAACTCTGTTTCAAGGTCAAATTCCGGTTCTATCATTTAATTGACAAAGGACCGTAGACAAGCTTTTTGTCATTTGGAATTCTAGTTCCTCATTTACAATGGAACCATGTTCATAACAGTAGTAATAATAAATAACTTCTCTTCTCAAAGTTATTAAAACTATACTTAACATGTTATATGTAACAACTACCAAGTAAATATTAATTTTCCCTAGAATGTTAGGATTGCCATTATTTTGTTACAGTAGTGCACAAAAGAAACATTAGCAGAGAATATTAATACATAAGATCCATGTACCTTCCAAAACCTCTTACAGTACTTTAGATTTCAAAATGCAGAGTGTATTTTGAACAGCTCTTATTCCCATAGACATAATCATAATATTTTTTCCAAGATAGATAGGTGGTAAGTACATTTTAGAGATGATTTAGAAAATAGATTTAAAATTGTCACTTTAGGTTAAATAGAGTTCCCAAATAGAAATATTGAAGAGGGCTAAATTGAATATATGTATACACAAATTGTAATTTACCCATATCTAATGTAAATGAAGGGAAAGTCCTGAGAACAAAGAATGTGATATAGTAAGACTAGATGACTCAAATTTTAATCAGACCTGATGACTATTATCTATATAAAAATATTTTGTCATTTTATTTGCATTAATGAGTTTGATAGAATTCAAGAGAGGAAATAGTTAATATTTTCACAGATAAAAACCATAGGAATAATGAAATCTTAAAACCCAAGTGCCTATTACCATGTAGAGACACCAGTGATATTTTTATATACACATTCCCAGTGACAACCTCATCAGTGACTTGGACATTTATTGAAAATTAAATGTGTTAGTTTGGGCATAAAACTGCCAATAAAAACTACAAGAACATAAAATAATTCCATTTTATATACATAAAATTTTATCATTTCAGTTATTCTCCGATGTATCCATCTTCTTCAAACTACCTAAGCCAAGATCATCACGGTCCTGTTTTTCAGCTGTGCATGGCTATTATAATGGCTTTCTTATACACTTCCAGCAGAAACCACAAAACCTATAGAATGACATTCTCTAGACTTGTTGTGGCTCTTCTTCGTAACGACCAAAATTACTGAGGAGCAGATGTTTGGTAATTATATATGAGATGATTTCCATCACGAGGGTCACACTCAGGGAAACCAAAGCTATTGTGTTCACAGATCTCAATGAGAAGATACTCAGCCTGTTGTGCAGAGAACAGAGGGCAACAGCAGAGAGCTGCACATGGAGAACAAGAGGAGGATATGAAGTCTCCACTTTGTGGAAGATTCCTTGTGAAGTCAGGGTAAGATAGCTGTTCATTGGCTTAACTAACTGTGAAGATTTGGGGTAGGGGGATAGCCTTTATTTGAACACAGAGATCAAGATATCTGAATAAGACAGAGATTTACAAGATGTGGCAGAGGACAGAGGATTGGAATTGACTCATTAATTTTAATAACAGCAGATGTAAGGCTTTGCCAAACAGAAATCTATAACCCTCTAAGCCAATGGCATGCCAGGTGACATAGTATGATATCAGCTGCTAGAATGATCAACAGAATGGCACAGAATCATCTCATTTCCTCTCATCTCTCACTTCTAGAGAGAACCACGAGAGGGTATCTTGGGTGGTGGGGCAGGGTTGCGGCAACTATTAAACCAAAGTGTTCTTATAATGGTGCTTATGTTATATTACATTTGACTTTGTCACATAAAGTAATATGTCAATACATTTTCAAATACTTAGGCTACTTTGTGGATAAGTTTAGACAGGGTATATAAAATCAAAGCATTTAAATTAGATTTGCAGGCCTCTTATTGAGAGGAGTGGTGTTTGTGAAGTTTTTTATTATATCATTTTGTTTTACTGGTTGTTTATACATGGGAGAGTTGTAGAATTATGAACACAGGCATAGTCTTAACTAAATGTATTCTTAGCTCCATTTAAATTTCTATTTAACTTCTCTCCAAATAGCCTCATATTACTAATAAAATGTGCTTTTTCATTTTTCTTGACTTTTATAATCTTACTTCCCCTCCCTGTTGTCTCAGCTACTTGGCAAAATGCCAAGGTTATGTTTAAAAGGTATTAGTCATAGTTAGTGAAATGATATTCATCACATTAAGTGCCTTCCTCTTGCCCTTGACGCCATAGAGGATTTTACTATTTTAATCTACAAGATTTGGCTTTGAACTTAGTCAACAATTGTTTGGAAGACTAATGCAACTGCTGAGTGCTCACATACTTTCCCTTCCATTCCATACCTAACGGCACGAATCTTGTTGGTTATTGGTGGACTTTCCATACTGCGGACCTTGGCCCTGAACTCTAAAGAAGGATGGCACATGAGCAGTTCTTGTCTTAGCTTCACTTTCTCACAATGATAGGCACTTTTCAAAAAAGTTCTGAGAACTGTCAGAGCTCCTATATTTATTGGGGACCTTCAGATACTATTCTCTAAAAGAATGCCATGTGCATTATTAAATTACACCATTTTGTGTTTGCTGTTGATAGCTTTCTTCACCTTCCCTGAAACACACTTTGCTCTTATCCCCCATCTCTCTGTGTATGTGTGTCTTTGTATATGTTTTCATGTGTGGAGGAAGATGTGTGCAGGTGGACGTGAAGGGCAGAGGTGGACAGAGGTCTTCCTCAGTTGCTTTTCTATGTTATTATTTCCTTTGAGACCCAACCTCTCTTTGATCTCAATTCTTTCTGTCTCTGCCTGCCAGGACTGGAGTTACAGATATGTACTGCCACCTTGGACTATAGAATGAGTGCTGGTGATGGGAACCGATGTCCTAACAAGGTATAGCAAACAGTTTATCCTCAAAGACAGCTCTGCAGGCACATATTCTGTTATCAATATCACAGTTCATTTAGGAATAGTTTTTTTACCAGCATTTTTCATGCAGTATAATTGAATACATTATTTTTCCTCCCCAGCCCTTTCCAGATCTTTCCTTCCCATCCTCTCTCAGTCAACTTCATGTTATTATCCCTTAAAAAAACACTGAAACTAAACCAAAACAACTCTAAGTTCATTTAGCAGAATAATAATATGAAGTTTCCCCTAAGGTCCATGACATATCCAGTCTCAGGTTTCTGGCCTTATTAACAGTGTCCAACATTGGTTATGTATTCTGGACCAGGCCTTAAATACAAGTCAAAAATGCAGTTGTTTAGACCCACAGCATTTATTCCACTATTTTACCAGCGTATCTTGTAGGCCGGTTGCCCTTGTACCTCACAAGTTTTAAGACTGAAGGAGATCAATGTTTACTTTTCTCTTTCATTGGCTTGTATAGTTCTCTACACCATTAGGAACATTAGTCATTAGTCATGAAGATTCTAGTTGAGAATCAGCTCCATTTCTCCATATCCAGTGACATAATGACAAGGTGTGTTCAGCTTGTGGAGGGAAACCAATAGCATTGGCAATAGACCTTCATGGTCAACATATGTCTATAGGAAATCTTTAGGTAAAGACTGAAAAAAAATGTAATCCACTCCTGATACTGGGATTTTTATTTGGTTGCATGTAACACCTTGTTGAGGCACTCTCTATCTCATTATATAGTAACTTCATTTAAATTGCTTTAATAAATGTATGTATTTTAGGAAGTTTCAAGAGTATTAGGATTTGGTATGGAATTTCAAAGGGTCCTTTGTGTTAATTATCCCTCCCTTTATTCTCTCCTCTTCTTTCTTCTCCCATTTCTCTCCACATTCCATCCTCCTATTTTAGTTTCTCCTTTCTCTTTCTATGAAGCTATTCTATTTTCCCATCTTTAGAAGATTTCCTACACTAGACTCGATTCCCTACAAGCTGCCTAACCTGTGAGTATATTATGAACAACAGAGAGAGAGAGAGAGAGAGAGAGAGAGAGAGAGAGAGAGAGAGAGAGAGAGAGAGAGAGAGAGAGAGAGGAGAGAGAGAATGAGAGAGAAGGCTTAGTGTCTAATATCCATGTGTAAGAGAATATAGGCAATACTTGTTCTGGGTGCTCTGAGTCTGGGGTCAGAGTTGCCCTACTCAGGATGATTGTTTCTAGCTTCATCTAATTACCTTCATATTTCATTTTCCTTAACAGCTGAATAACATTTCATGTATCATATTTTCCAAACTTTTGCATCAGCTGATTTGCATATATGTTGTTTCCAACCTGGGTATTTTGAATAGAACAGCAATGAACGTGGATGAGCAAATATCTCTGCATGATGTTATAGTTATATGTCACAGATTGGTATAGTTGGATATTATGTTAGATTTATTTTCAGATTGTTGAGGAAACTCTAAATTTATTTCTGAAGTTGCCTTACTAACTTTGTATTTCCATGAGCAGTGAATAAGTATTCCTAATTTCTTGTATCCATACTAGCAAATATTTTCATATATTTTATTGATCTTGGTCATTCTGCTTTGGGTAAGAAGAAATCTCAAAGTAATTTGAATTTTCATTTTTCTCAATGGTAATGATGTAAAAGAAAAAAGTGTTTCACAGCCTTTTTATGTTTCATATTTTGAGAACTCTGTTGATCTCTATATTCTCTTTTTTATTGGGCTATTTTTTCTTGAACTCAATATTCTGAATTCTTAGGGTGTTTCTCTCTCTAGTTTTTTTTTTTGAGACAGAGTTTCTCTGTATAACCCTGTCTGTCCTGCAACTCTCTCTGTAGACTAGGCTGGCCTTGAACCAGAGATTTGCCTGCTTATATTTCCCTAGTGCTAGGATTAAAGGCCCTTTTATGACAAGTTTTTTTTTACCAAGTACATACAATTATAGAAAACCTCAACAAGAAAATAAAAATGCTATTTAATGTTCTAAATAATCAGATACAAATGTCCATCATCCTGGAATACATACATATTGTTCAGAAGGATATGTAATCACTATTAGACATCTGGAGCAATTCCAGTTAATCTACAAAGAACTTCTACTTCATGACCTTTAAAATAATAATAATAATAATAATAATAATAATAATAATAATAATACCTAGAATGTGAAGAGTTGAACAGTAATGTGCATCATCTAGAATTCTTATATATGGTTGTCACTGTGAAAAATGAGTAGAGACAAATGAAAATTATTTAGATGATTGTTTTTAAAAATGCCATCTCCTATATACAGTAATCTTTTCTTGAATATAATAGTAAAATAAATGTCCATTCACTCAAAAACTGTGAATCTTTATTTGCTATACTACAATGTTTTTTTTAAAATCTCTTTTGAATCAATTATGAAAGTGTAGTGTAGGAGTGCTGTGGGATGCTACACAGCAATTGAATAAGGACCTATAATATTGATGGCTGTAACAAGATTAATGAATTGTAAGAGGTACTTACATCATATGGTTCCACTATATGTTTTGAGAATTGTGTTGTATTTGCCACACGTAAAAGTAATGGTATGTGAATATCAGCAGAGCATAATTCATAGCTAAGAGCCTGTCCATATTACTTCCTTTTCCACATAATCTCCCAATTGCTTTATTGGCTTTTAAAGTAATAGATATTTGATGGAAACATCCTACTTAGTTCTGATCTTACAATTTTCTGGAATGTTCTGCAAAGAGGAGACATTTTATGAGCATGGGTAGATTGCTGCTTAACTGGAATGGCTGGGCCCAAGTTAGAAATTGGCATTTTAACATGATGACCCAGAGTAAGTTGTTTAAGCTTTTTGAGTCCCAAATTTTCTAGCCTGTATGTGAGAATAAGCAGCAGCTACTGTGTAGCAATGCTAAGAAAATGTAACGATTTTCTCTGGACACAATGAGGCATATTGTGTTGCACTGAACTCAGTCTAGCATATTGTCAAACATAATTGATAATATTAAAATTTTTTTAAGTGATAAGTAAGAATACAAACTATTATTTCTTTTTATCATTGAGTAAATAATTTGGAATTTAACCTCCTGGTATTTAAAAAAAACTATAACAGGATTAACATGAAACAAGCTGTTTTAGTCATTGGGAGCAGAAAGCCTAGATTTGAAACACACTGGTATGGAATGTGATCAGGTGAACTTGATATTCATGAAGACTTTCTGCCATACACACTTTTCAAATTGTTGAGCTCTGGCAACAAGCAGTGCTATAGAATCATATTGAAGGGAAAGCAATGCTGGGACTTGGCTAGAGTTTGGGAACAGTGTTCTACAGTGGAGGGAGCTTCACAGAGAGAACTCCATGTTTTTACAACAGTCCAAATAGAGTCTGAGTCCAAATGCAAAGGAACATTGCATGGAGACTGTAATCTGGAATGGCTGTGAGGAAAGGGTGGCTGAGGAACTGTGAGCTGAGGTCACATATTACTGTGAGTTCCATTCAAATCACAAAGTTCAGAGAGCGATTGTTGATCACACCATTTAGAGCTGAGTCCACAAAATGACATGTGTGTCTGTAGGGCCGTACCAACCATAGAATTTCCACAAGGAAGCCTTAACCTATGGCAAGCTCAGTGTGATCTGGCAGGAAGTTAATTGCAAGCCAAAAAAAAAAAAAGAAAAAAGAAAAACCCTCAACATAATTGAAACATATTTGAAAGAATATAATAAAATACTGAACTTTTAAAATTATTGTATTCTGTATGCAGATAATAATACTAAAAGTTTTAAGAAAATTAAACATTAAATTTCTGAATTAACCAAGAGAAAAAATTAGGTAGTTGGCTTTTAATGTAGAAAATAGTAAAGAAAAGTTTTTCTTCTGCAGATAAATATAACAGAAGAAATCTGTAAATATATGAAAGATAAATGCATGTTGGACAGTAAACATCGGAGAAATATTTAATATGCCTCCACATTTTAATTGTAATATACATTAAACTGTTTAAATTCAATTGGTAATGGTATTCAGTGGTGGAATACATCTGAGGAAGACATATATGTAATAGCATATAACATTTGAAAAGGTATGAAGTCCTTACATCACATCTCAGCTAATATAATTTTAACTTGGGGTACCTTGGGTGCATATTGCATATTTTGACTCCTAGAAAAAAACAAGTATGGCTAACAATATGATCAGAAAACCATTAACTCAGTATAAAATATAAATAAAAAGTGATAGAGAACCAATGAAATTAAAACAAGTGAAATGTGACAAATCTATAAAAAGATCAAACTGGCAGGTGAAGGGTCAAAGAAATTATTATTTGTACTATCTGAGCAAAGGCAAAGAATAAATTATTAAGTAAAGAAGATATTTAGAGCTGAAAGATAATTTTGAACTGAAAATTTTAAAAAGTTAAATCTCAGAATTTAACTAGCCATGATATAACCATGACTTTAATCTCAGTACTTGGAAAGCAGGGGCAGGTGGATCTCAAAGAGTTTGTGGCCAGCCTATACTACATAGTGACCAGGTCTACAGAGTTCCTGGTCAACCAGTAATTCATAGTAAGACCATTTTAAAACAAAAATCTCAGAAATTGTTGAACATTGAAATGTATGTAGAAATGCAAAACTTACATTCTTTTATTAGTGGAAAAAGTTTTATAAACAGTGAAAATGTTTTTCTGTTAAGAGCTAATGAAGAGAAAAAAATGGAGTACAGAAATCAATTACTGGATAGAGGAATAATAAAATAATCAAAGTTCCCAGAAAAGAACATGGAAAATAATAAATAATTTAAACTGTGTTGGTTATCAATATCATTAAAAAGACACTACTTAGAAAAATCATACAGAATGTAAAACAAACAAACAACAAATCAAAACAAAAACAAAAAACAACTAAACACTAACTGTGGATTTGCTGCTTTGTAGAACAACAAAAATGATAAGAATATCATGTTGACATTAATGAAACAATATAGAGAATTGTCAAGAATTGTATGAAAATTATTGAGCCACAAAGATAAATAAACAAAGTACTTAGAAGATAAAAGAAATCAAATCCAAACATAGAAGGTGTAGACATCACAGACAGTAATATCTGAGTTGTGTGAGTGACAATTTCTGGAGAAGTTCAGATTTCCAGGGCATTTCTCAAAACTAAAAAAAAAAAAAAACAAAAAAAAACAAGTGCGCAGGTTTAATCCTGTACAATTATTTTAAAATATTAATGAGTAACCGATAGCAACTTTAGATAAGATCTCTCACAAAATAATTTGTAGCTCATTTTGTTATTCTAAATGAATACTTTTATAACTAGAAAAAGATAAGGAAAATAAAACTGCAAATGATGTACTTAATACAAAGAAAGCAAGACTAATGAATTAGCGATACTATCCTCCTTATATCCTTATAATCCTCATCTCCCTTCTCTTCATGAACAACGAGCATGCAAAAGACTCCTAAAATACAGAGGTGATTGTTATTGCCCTTGGTTGACCTCCAGAGGTGGAAGGTAATTCCCTGGTGCTGAAGACACTCAGAACATCAGACACAGGGCTCAGAGGCCTGTGAGCTAAACCTGATTTGAATGTCTCCTCTGGAATGACTTTCGTGGTGTCAGAAGGTACCATGCAAGCTTCAAAAGGCGGGAAGCAACCAACAGTCTTACCAAGCTATGATGTGTATGAGCTACAACAGCTGTCAATATGGCTTGATAAGCTGAAGGGTACAGTAGTGACGGACATACCTATGCAGTAACCAGCAGCTATCTAGTTCAATTTAAGTTCTTCTCGGGAAGATGGAAACCATGCTGATACTGGTAACCTAGCTAACCATGCAGGCCAACATTAGGTATGACATTGCAGGTGAAACTACAGCCACCTTTACTACTTTTCTTAACGTTTGTCCTTATACTCACAGATAAGTGCAGTCCTCACCCCTCATCAAGAAAACTTCTTTGCAACATACAGAGCCTTTTCAGCAAACCACATCCTATCTAAATGGAGAAACAAAGAGCTCAGTGCCTTTAGGTATATCTATAAAAATACTCCTATACCTAAGTCTCAAGGAACATTGAGGAAGAGAGAGGGGAAAGAGTGTAAGAGGCAGATCAGAGAGTTTGCTGTGAGATTGTATTACCTAGTTCAATGTCACAGGCATAAAGTCTCACCCACATGGCTAACCAAAGATGAGCTGAACTTGGACAGCAACAGTAACCAAAGAAGGTGAAGGAAAGACCAGGGCTTCGACTGCACACAAAGAATTCAGGCAATTAAGGAATGCAGAGAAAAGGAGAGTCATCCCCAGAGAAGAGCATGCCAGTTGGTTATCCAATACCTGTTCCAGCCCCCAAAGACACATAGAGGTAATATTATAGATGCTGAGGAGCAGGTTATGTTTAGGAATAGATATGTTTATACATAAAGATATACACACGCAACAGCAGTGAATGAAAAGTGAGGCTATGGATTTGAAAGAAAGAAGGTGGTATAAGAGGGAGATTTGGAGGGAGGAAAGGGAAAGGAGAAATATAATCATATTATAATCTCAAAAATAAAAAAGCAATAAAAAGAAAAAAAGCAAGCAGTCCACTAAGTCATGCATGTTCTTCCATGGTTTCTGGAAACATACACACATACACACAAATGAACAACATCAAAAATAAAATCAATATAATACACATATAATCTCTAGGAAACTACATGCAAGCTGGATTTTTTTCAGAGTAAAACATATCTCAAACTCATACAAAAAAGCTAATATTATTTTAAGAAGTAATAGTACATAGATTCATGAAAGTGCCAAACAGAGATGGTTTGCTCCAAATCTACACTTTGCTTCAGTAAATAACCCAGAAAGTGTTCAGTGACACATTATGCAGAAGTGATGCTGTATCATAACCTGTCTCCTGTGTATCAGTGGAAATAATGGATAGCCAAATTATAGTAAATAGCAAAGTATCAGTCAAGATAATATTTCATTCTAAATTTCAAATAACATGGGTTCATGGTCATTTCATTATTGATTACATTTTTAGTAAATCTAACAAAACTAGAGACTGTCATTTTTGGCCTCAGAGTATTAATTAGACTGCTTGATATCCAAATAGGTTGGATAAAAATTATTCTCTTAAATGGGCAAACTTTTAGGTTGAATAAAGTCCATTCTACAATTGCATAAACATCACTTTCATTTCCAAACTCACTCTTAGAATTTTTCAGAAATACTGTTCAGTCCCTGTGGATACATTATAAAACACTCCTTCCTCAGAGAACTTTGTTAGATTTAAAAAAGGGTAGAAAGATAGAGATAGCCAGAAGATCAGGGAGTTTTCTGTGAGGTTGTGTCTCCTAGTAATGTTAGAAGCTGCACTCATAAAGGCTCACCAACATGACTGTTTCAACAGAAGCTAAACAAGGACAACAGCATTAGACATGTCAATGTCAACGAGAAAAACACAAAAGGCCTCAGTCTCGTACAAAGAGCTCAAGGCAATGATGTTTTGTATAGAAAGAAATCATCTTCCCTAGGAAAGAGCACACCAATTGGTTATTCAATACCAAATTGTCAGCGTTGGAAACATACATAAAGGTAACTATATATATATTGAACTTTCTATATCTGGAATTTATATGAATATACATATAAATATGCAATAACAATGAAAAAGAGCCATGAATTTGAAAAGCAGCAAGTAAGGGTACATGGTAGTTTTTAGGGAGGGAAAAGAAAAGGGAGAAATGTTGTAATTATATAAATAATCTCTTAAAATTATAATACATATAATCTACTGTATTTTCAATCATTGTTTTACTCTTGAGATGAATGAAATATAAAGTACTTATTAATGATATGGTAATTTCATTTCAGAAAGAAAGTGTGTGTGTGTGTGTGTGTGTGTGTGTGTGTGTGTGTGTGTGACAAATTCTACTATATTCCATAGCCATGACAGTTCACTTTTCTTTCTGGGATTCATGCTTATTCTTTACTGAGCATAACCAAAATATTTAATAAACATTGATGTACTTATATGCAGTTTTAAATATAGAGTTAATTTTAACTGTATGAATAGAAAACTGAAGATATTCAATATTACTATCTAAGCAAACACATACATTTTTCATTATTTATACTTACAAATTAATTGTGTTATAGTAGGAAGATTCTATTTGAACCAGAAAATAAAATACAGTCAAGATCTATAAGTTGTTGCAAGGTATGGATTTTTTCAGTGGATGACAATTTAGGAACACTAGACAATATTAGTACATGAAAAATCTCAATATATTAGAGGACCAAATATTGAGACAGGAAGAATCTGTAGTGTATTACAAGAATGCCACCTAATTTGAGAGGTCTCCTGTGTGAAGATTGTAGATAAAATTGAGTAAGCACAAATCTTACTTTGACTGTTGTTTAGTTTAATGTAGTATTATACCAGAATATAAATCTTCATACTGAAATAAATATCAACATTTACTTTAGCAATATAACTTTTGTGAGAATAATATGATCTCATAAATTCAGAGATGCATTGAAATTAGCAAGAAAGATGTCCTATAAACCACAGAAAATTCACATATACCAGATGTGTTGATATGAATACAAATCCAATATCTCTATTATTTGCACTGCCTATTTCATCTTACTTAGCTAATGTAACAAATTTTCATATATTTCTAAAATTTTTAAAAACTCAGAGTTCTGTTATTTCTAAAGCAAGTATTCATTATAAAGGAAAGAAAATATCCTATAGGAGACTTTTACAAAGAGGAGGCACACCAAAGAAGGTGTGGTAATGGAGCCTTGAGTCTTAGCTCATGCTGAAATCCAGAGCTTTGGATGCACCATTTAAAAAGTCTAGTGACTTTGTCGGTGATGGGAATTACATTATCTATACTGCTCGTGTTAAAGGCTGTAATAGACCAAAACGAAAGTTTATTTTAAGTAAAAATGAGGGGAAGATTATTTGTAGTACAGTGTCTGAATAAACAAATGGGGAAAGGTAAGAAGGAGCAAATAAGCCATACCTTTATGATCAAGAAATAAATCTTATGTCATTACATCGATTTAGTACAGAAGAAAGACAAAATTGTATTTCTTATTTATTCTTAGAAGAGTGATAAAATAATAAATTAATAAAACAAAATTTAAGGATGTGATTAATATAAAGTGTGCAGGAAAACAACAGTAATACCAAACATATGCAAATACTCAAAGCAATTAGTCAATTGATTTGCAATCTTAATAAGAACTTGGTCCCTCTCAAGAGAAAAGTGTATTCAAATTATAAAAGAGGGCTTCACAAGTATCCATAGTTGGTATGCTTTCTATGACACTTACTACAAATATTAAGTAAGGAAATTGATATGCATCATCTTGCTAGAAATCTAATATGTGAAAACCAATATGTGAATATTTACTTGTGACTGAACTTTAATCAAAATGACATCAGAAGATGAATAGTCAGCCTTCTTGATATTTGGTTCATTGAAAATAGTTAAGTTCACTATTTCCCCTGAAAATAGAATCCTTTCTCTGCTTCCAGTAACATTACACCCTTTGGCTTTCTTTTTATCTCGCTTATATTACCTCTTAGTTGCTCCTCCTTCATTTACTTCTTCCCAAGCCATTCAACACTAGAGTAGCACTGTTTTACATTTTCTATTTGTATTCACTTAGGATTTCTGTTCAATGTTTAATAACATATGCAATTACGTCTACTTTCATGTGTACATAAGGATATATATGATGATATTTTATTTGTGCTGAAATGTGATTTTATTTGTATGTTAATAAATAAAGTTGCATGGGGATCAGAGCTAAAAGCAAGCCATTTAGCAGAAGTCCAGCAGGGACTTCTGGCACATGCCCTTACTCTGATGACATGGCAGGCAGAGTCTCTGTGTGGTCAAGGGCACAGCCAAGTGTTGACCCGAACCTTTAATCCCAGGACCAACCATAGAGACCTGGAGGTCTGTATATACAGGCAGTGATGAGGAAATCATGTGCTTGGGTTTAGAGCCAATGAGAAGGTAGAACAGAAAGGCAATAAAAAGACAGGTCACACAGGAGAAGGTCTCTCTCTCTCTCTCAGGAGGACGGCAGCAAGTGGTAAGCTAAAGGCTATTCGCTAATGCTCTGATCTCTTGAGCTTTTAACTCTGCATTTAGCTTTGTTTCTTATTTAATAAGACCATTTAGAATTTCATCTACACATATATGCATTTTAACATACACATTTAAAATACATTTGTTTATAGCGTTCATCTCTAACATGAAATCTAGATTCATTAAACCATTTATACATCTGATAGTCAAAACAGCTCCAAAATAAGCTCTTAATTTCCCTCTGTCTCATGCTCACATTCAGATCAATTCTTTCCTATTGTGCAAACCAAAGCAATTGCTGTTATATTAAAATCTCTTTCATCGTAAATCTAATTTTCCACTTGATCAAGCTGTACTATCAGATCTGACTTTTTGCTAATTGTGCTTATGGCAAAGCACTCACTGAATACTCCAAAATGCACAGTGCATCCAGTATGTGTTTATCTTTCTATAAGTTGAGATTGATAATTATTGGAATGAACATAATGTCAAATTTAGTTTTTTAACATTTACTTCAATTTGCATTAGCCCCAATACGGTAGTATTAAAGTATTATGGGCTGTTTTGAATTTTGATTTGCATGATAAAATAGTAATGATTACAAGGCACAAGGCTGAATCACAAACTCAGGGTTTGAACACAGAAATTAGGATCCAGAGCTCTAAAGGTCACAGTCAGTTATCATAATCAAAATTTATTCACTCAATAAGACACAAAATTATTTAATCTACCATATAAACAAAAGCTCAGTAGAAGTGAGCACCCTTGTTGGATGTCCAACGCAGAGTGGTCAGTCCTGAAACCATATACACACAGACAACAAAAATAGACTCAGCAGGTTATATCTCTCTCTATATATATATAGTTATATATCATATATATTTGTGTGTGCATGTGAGTAACAAAAATAAAAGAGATGATATCAACTTGACAGTGGGGTCATGGGATGTGTTTGAAGAAGGATGGATATCTGGAAAGGTCTGGAGGGAGGAAAGGAAGAGGGATGTGATATAATTCTATTTCAATTAAAATAATTCTTTTAAAAATTCAAAAAATATCCGAGTTACATTCACAAAACAAGAAACTATAATCTCTTCTATACAAGCAGAAAGTCCAATAAGAAAAGGGAGTAGAAACTCATTCATTAGCTAGTGGGAATCATTAAGTGATTAAACTCATTCACACAGCTAGTAGGAATATTAAGGTGATTACAAAGGGATTTGTAATGCTGCAAAGAAGATGGTAAGAAGAGTTTCTGAGAAATGCACAGGGATTCCAGGAAATACTGAAAGAAGCCATACTCCCAGCTGGGAAGATAGCACAATATAAAGACGAAATTTACATGAAATCCAGTGTACCTATCATTACGTTCCCAGCAGGAATTTATGAAATTTGATGGCTGGTGATTAAATCCATCCAGAATAAAAAGAATGCATAATTGACAAAATGTTTCCAAGCCACTGTTAACAACAACCAACTCTAGGAGTTGTAAGAACACCCCTTAAAGCTAAAGTATGGGTCTTTATGAATATATCATCAGAAGAGAATAGAGAGAATAGAAATAAAGACATTGATAGTGAAGTGTAGAAGATCAATGATGGCAATGGACTATTCAGATTATGGTCTTATGACCTATTGATTTGTCATGAAGAGAGGGAATTAGATGGAGGGAAGGACAAAGAAAGAAAGGGAAGTATTGGGAAGGCGAAGGGTAAAAGAGAGGTAAGGAAGAAGAGTCTCACTTAAGACTGTACACTAAATTTCAGGAAAGCTCCAAATCTCTCTCTCCTTCACTACTTAACACATTAAGCCACCTAAATTTTGAGTAATTTCAGTAGTTTATGGGTTCACCTGTAGCAGGAATCTTAAAAGTTCTTATTAATAAAATCAAACCTGAGGCGAGTTATTGGGGTCCCTGCTGGTAGATCAGAGAGATAGAACAAGCCACAGCTATCTCACCTCGTCGGATCCTCAGCTGGTCTTGTCTCCTCAGACTGGAGGCCTCTGAGTCCTCATCCAGAATGGGTCTCAGCTGAATTACTGCTCAAAAGCATGAATGCTTAACCAGCCACATGCTTAACCAGCCAAATGCTGAACCAGCCAAATGCTTCTAGTTTCTGGTCCTCACGCCTTATATATCTTTCTGCTTTCTACCACCACTCCCTGGGATTAAAGGGTGCCTCTCTGGGATTAAAGGCATGTGTCACCATGCTTGGCTATTTCCAATGTGGCCTTGAACTCACAGAGATCCAGAGGGATTTCTACCTCTGGAATGCTAGGATTAAAGGTGTGAGTGCCACCATTTTCTAGCCTTTGTATCTAGTGGCTGTATGTTCTCTGACCCCAGATAAATTTATTAGAGTACACAATATTTTGGGGAACACAATACCACCACATTCACCAAAGGTCTAACACAAATTAAAATTTGCCTCAAGAAAACAAAGTAGCAAGCAAAGGGTCTTGAAATAGTTTAACTACTGGATGTTTGGCTGTAGCACAGGCTGAAATCTGGAGAGATGGACAACCAGTGGAACCCATAGATTAACTTCATCCATGTCTTGCTACAAGGGATTCAGGGACTCCTCAGACCCTCAGTTTGCCTTGGTCTTCCTGCTCAGTCCCTGTAGCCCAGTTTACAGATATGCAGTACTTGTTTTATTTCAAAATTTAGCCCCTTGAAATACTCAAACAGTAAGTGCTAAATATTTGTTTTAACATTTATAAGAAATATAAAATTTACCTAAGTTTCACATAATTGATATTACCATAGAACAGAGGGATTCAAGTAAAGTATAATGTCAAAAAGATGTGCTAGATATCCCAGGTAATTAAAACATTACTGTACACAAAATATATGAATTACTGAGAGCAAGGGCAAAATTCACATGGAGAAATGAATTCCATATAAGAGGAAATCCAGACAACTGCTACTTATGGTTTGAAGAAAACCACAGAGCATTTAAATATGCAGAGAGATGGCGATGTGAGGATGATTGCTACCTCTGAACTAATAAACTCAGCAAGTAAAACTGAAAGTTAGTAGCCAAGTAGAGCCCTAAATATAAGGACTCTCAGCTACCAGAAGGATGAGGCCAGAAGATTTCTGGAAAAAATAGTGATACTTCCTTTCACACTGATCAGTCACCATTCAGCAAACGACACTTGAGCTATCAGGTGACACAAGAGTGAAATTTTCCCTGAAATGGAAAAAAAGGAATTCAAATACTTCCCAGATCCCCAAACATTACATTATGTCATCAACAGGAGAAAAATATTTGTTTGTTTTTCAACAGCTTATGCCAATAGTCAATGTTAAGGTTAACTAGACAAATATTTACAAATCTGAAGAAAAGAAAAGTGTCATCACTAACATTCCCAGAAAAAAAAAACAACAAATGCATCATTCAGAGAGACTAGATATTTCAGTAATTAGCAAACAAGCAAATTATTTACCAGTAAGTTAAAGCAAGGGATCATCAGAATGCTAAATGCCTACTGGGCTGTCCAATAACAAAAACGTTAGTAATGGTTATGCTTCCATATACAGGCAGAATCAAGACCAGAGTGTTCAGGGAATACAGCAGCAAAGCAGAATGGAAATATTATTGACTATGACAAAAATTAAAATGATATTGTTACAAAAGGAGAGAAAGTGGGGAAGGAGGACAGATTTGAGAGGAGGCAATCATCACAAATGATGGTACCAAATGCTGTGTGATATTAATCATGAGGCTAATACACCCAGCTTCTTAATCATATTCATAATCATTAATTCTTAGCCATAAAGACAGGTGTTAAATTTTAGTATGCTAATATAGCAATTATTCAATTGACTTTGCATTTTTCCTTTAAATGCCATATTAATTTAAAAGAGTATGTACATGTTTCACTTTACATATATGTTTTCTTTATCATTTGATTTTTGCAGAAATATTATATGACCATGATGCTGCTGTTAATTTTGTTGTTTTTCAGTGTAAAGATTTTGGAATGATGTATATTATTTGAAATTTGGTTTAAACAGACAATACTATAAAAATCACAGTTGTCTCCCATATTAAACATCCAGTTGCAAAATTATAATGATGGTGATGATGAATTAATTTTGGAATTCCTATGGTGTTTATTTGTATAAATTGATATGTATGGGGGAAAAGTAATCTGAATAAATGAGATACGCTGTGATACATGAAAGAGACAGAGAAGGAACCTACTATGCTACCACATAGACATAAAAGTCACTTGCCTGTGTCTTTGTGTGTGAAATCCAGAAAAACTCTAACACACAAAGCCCAAAACTAATGGTAACCAGACACTGAGTTAGAAACCCAACATTGGACCCAAGTGCATGGGAATAGGAAGAGCATAGTTCTTAATACTTTGTTGACTCAGAAGTCTAAAGACTCAAGACTTCATTGCCTTTCTGCCCACATACTGGAGTTGGAAATATCTGAGGGCAACTGCTGGAAAATAACTACTAGTCTGTTATACACCATTTCTGTCAGATGAGGAACCAACTTGTAAAGATCATTGACTAGGAAAAAAGTAAACAATATAATTTTGTGGTTAGGTTAGTCTAAGATGGTTAAAATGACATGGTACCAATTTTACTGAACAGAATAGTAAAAATATGTATTATTTAAGCTCATTAGCATCCTGCACACCAATTATATTAAAATGTAATTGTCTTAATTTCTGAAATTGAAATATTTTGTCCTAATGTGACACCATGTGCCTTGAAGATATATATGGAATATTATCAGATATCATTTACCATATATAATTCAAATTATATAACCTTTGTGTTTTTCCTATCTGGAGAAAACTGGGCATTTAACTTGACAAACTGACAAGAAGTGATTAAGCTGGGCGAATATTGCTTAATATTTTTCAAATTTAAAAATGTGTAAAAGGCATTGAATCCTGAGTATGTGCAAGGTAGAATATATACTATACATGTCTAAATACAGTTTTTGTGGACTGCTTAGAAAGGTTTGATTAAAAACTGAGTAAGAGAAAATTGTTTGGATAATAGAAGATATTTAAAAATATCTGTAGTGTGTGTGTGTGTGTGTGTGTGGGTGTGTGTGTCAGCAGCTGGAGAGTGGTGAGGATGAGAATAGTTTCCTAGGAAATTAAATCAAACACATGTATTATCAGGTTATGTAATTTAGTGTGTTTGTAGATAGCTGTACTTTCTGTCCAGAAAGAAGCTTGTTTTCACGTATAGGATTTAACTTTTTCATGTATAGGATTTATAAAACCCACAGTAGCCTTAGACTCATTATGGAGCCTCACTTGGCCTCAAACACATGGCCATAATCTTTCACGAGCTTGCTAAATGGCAGGATAATAGTCTTGAGCAACCACATCCTGCTAGCAACAGAAAGGGATTTTACATACTATCAGTTGGCTAAAGATGAAGAGGCAAGCAGGCTGAAATTAAGAGGGGAAACATACACAAAAATAACAGTAATACGATGTAACATTTTCTATTATGAATCTTTTAGGGTGGGTTTTTATTTTAATAGATTCCTTATTTTAATTGACTTAATATATTTTAATCGATTTGGCAATTTCCTTAGATTTGATTACATGAAAAAAATGTATGAGAATATTGGTCTGGCAAGAAGATTTTGAGGGTGGGCTATTTGCTATTGTACTGAATTACTTGAGTTCTAGTCCCTGGGCTCCCCATGGTTGAAGGAGAAAACTGACTGCCAAAATGTGTCCTCAGACTTCAGAGCCACAAAAATTCAGTGATGCACACACACACAACAACAACAACAACAACAACAACAACAACAACAAATAACAAATAATTGTAACAAAAGTTAAGAAAACACTTGGGAAGGTACCTACAAGGATATATCTCAAAAATTTTTAATTAAAACTCCATTTCTAGTATTACTAGTGACTTGTGTGTATCTTCTGAATCTGAGAGATAAGCATTTGTATACATTCCTATCTTCATTAACTTGGAAGTTAAAGCTGAGGAAAACTATGTGCCTGACTTCATCTAACAATGCGATAAATAATCTTTACAGCAAGAAAAATGATTATATGTACTCAAGGCAAGCAATTTGTAATATGAAGATCAATTATAACATAGATATTTTCCTTAATTTTTTTTGTTGCATACATATAGAGAAATCTTCCAAGGAATGGGTCTCCTTTGTATTCTGTTATCAGTGCAGATGTCCCTTCTGGACACAGTAGTCACCACCTCCCATGCTGCACACCCCTTCTTAATTACCAACAGGCAAAATCTAGAGACACAGAGATGGCCGGTAGCAAAAAAAGGACTGCGGCTCTCCATCCATGCAGCTGACTTTGGAAATGTTTGTGAAGCTGAGATCAGTTATTCTAGGCAGAAAGTAAAGCTGCCCCTGCCTCACACATTTAGGCTATAAAGTTTATACACTCTGTTATTTAGGCCAGAGATGGGATCAATTCTCACCCACGTTCTCAGAGAACAACTTTTGCTATACTCTCAAAAGACATTAGAAATAAATCACCATTGTTGCCTCTGGACTCTCCAGTAAGATGCATTTATAATAAATGTGTGTGTGTGTGTGTGTGTGTGTGTGTGTAATATACATTATACTATATTATTATATTATATTATATTATATTATATTATATTATATTATATTATATTATATTATATTATATTATATATATGATTGTGTGACCACTATCACCTTTTAGCTAGGTTAAGTATTTTTCTAATTTCTATATATAAATTTTAATTTCTTTAATTTTGCTAAACAATTTAATAGTGAACAGCACAGGAGGTATTTGAGAAATGAAGGAATAGTAGAATACACTGATGTATATAACCACTTTGGCCCAGTTTTCATACATAAAACTTATCTCAAATATTAAATACCTATTTTTAAAGTTTAATCATTCAAGGTCATGTATCAACACATGTGCCTATTGTTTTATATCTGATTGATATCTGTGAAGTAATATTAAACTAAATTTGTGCTACTGAAAGCATACTCAATAAAGTCTATTCAATATTCTGTATAGTTTATATATTATAAAAAATTTTGATACATATATCCTTATTAAAATTTTAGAAATAAATCCTTTTCGTTGTACTTTTATATTAATGGGAAAAAGCCTTAATGGAAATTATCCAAATTTTACTGTAGAAATATCCTAATATATTATCTTGGTAACACTGAAGTATTATTTTTATCTAAAATAAGTTTTACATGAGACAAATCTGTTTCTGAAACTTTTAAATAAGAATCTTTTCATTCTGTCTTAATAAATTTATTTCCATGAATACATATCAGAAAACATTCTGATAGATTGGAGATATACTGATGCCATAGACTAGTAGATACATTCTAAGTAAAACTCAAGTCAAATTGAGCAATTACTAAGCTAACTCTTTTTTTCTTTTAGCATGCTGTTAAGTGGCAAAATATGCCTAGCATACACCCATGCATCCAAAGGACAAATATTCTGGCAGTAGTTAAAGTAATGAATTAATTCCTCCTTTCAAACGTTGTTGTGTTTTGGAAATGCATTTGCATTTAAGGGGGAAGTGTTTGATACATTAAATCGAAATAATTAATCCATATGTGCTTTCTGAGAAAATCCTTTAAAGCTTACAAACTCCTTGCTACCACCACATTTAATTTTGAGTGATAGAAGAACACAATTCAAAGACTAAAAGCAGCAGCGTCTCGGTTCAAATGCTTCCTGATTTGCTAATTCAAAGCTAACTCTTTCCATTGTTCTTCAGTTGATTCTTTTTGTTTCTTCAAATAAGTCTTAAGCTTAAAGAAATTAAATGAAAAGGAAGGGGATAAGGAGATTGGATGCTCCTCTGTCGAGTGAAAACACAAACTCGAAATTATCTTAGAGTAAGCCAAAGCCATATCACATACCTTTCGGGAATGAATTTCTTTCACATACAATGGAAGTAGAAACTCAGATATACCTTCAAGTCGGATTCCCTTCTTGGTGACTCTCAGATTCCCCATACCATCCTACAAGCAATGAAATATAGTTCACTTTTAGGTTAATTAGAGAATGCGTATCTCGCCATAATTTTCCTAGGGCTAAATTGAAAAAACAGTGAGCTCAAATCCATGATGATTTAAGGGGAAAAAAAATGAGTGATTGGAGCTACTTAAGGAAAGATCACAGAATTGTGCATGCAATAGAGGGCGCTGTTTTCATAAGAAAGGAAGAGGGTGTTAAAGGAACTGGTGGATCACCCGTTATGATTTATCTATGAATAAATACTTCCTTCATACATTAGTTCAACTCTTTATTAGATATGGTACTTGTTACCTAACTATTATTAAAAGTTTGCAGAGGTCTAACAACATTCTTAGAGTATGAGGCTTATCTACATTTTCCAACATTTCCATTGTATAAAAATTGTAACAACTAATTAATGATTGGCATTTGAAAACCTGGTGCATCTGAAGAATAACCATGAGAAAACACGTGTCCTATCTAGCAAAGCAATTGTCTCTGGGGAGATTAATACAGTTAAAAATGTTGATGAAATAGAAATCAGGGTATATTGTGAATTTTAAAGAGTGGATCCCACTTATAGTAAGAAACTGGCTATATAAAAATTTTGAAAATGAATTTAAACAGGAAATGACTGTGGAAGGAGGGACAATCTCCATTTTAGTGACATTTGGAAAAGAGATAGCTTTTGCTTCCAGGTCATGTATGGTCTTTCTACTTTGGCATATTTGGAGAGGAAACAGCTGGGGATTTATGTTGTCAAGATCAAAGCAAGGAACACCATAGTTGCTGCGCTAAAGATGCAGTTCCTATGCAAAGTTATAAAAGAAGAAATGTAAAAGGCATTTAAACAGCTCATCAACTTGAGGGGATTTGTGTCATGTTTCAAGACAGAATATCTGGCAGAATCTTGTATGGGGCTAAAAGTTGTTAATAACACAGGACTTCTTCTGGTAAGTATGAAATTTGTGATGAAAGAAAAATTTACAGGCTTGGTGACTAATTTCATCTGATGACATGGAGAAGATTATTGTTTATCACTTATTCCAGACTTCATAATTGTTAGTGAAAGTTGTTATTTTATAAACGGGAAGAGAGAAATTCTAGGATAATGTCAGGAGTAGCTAGGCAGCACTTTGCAATTCAGCAACCAGTACATCTGCAGAAAATAAGGTGGAAAGAAATACCTGATTATGGCATATTTGAATCTATCATGAGGATAACTAGTAGGTTCCATGTGCAAATATGCATTTAAAAGCAAAGAGAAAGTTTTGGATAACAATTTGTTCTGCAGGTATGGAAAGGTATTATATACATCTAAAAAAGTATTTGTTTGCCTGTATAAGTATATTTGTAGTGGGTTTTTTTTGTGTGTGTGTGTATGCATGTATACATATACATGTGTATGGGCACATAATTGTAGATATTTTGCACATGTGTACATGTGAATGTGTAGGCTGAGATTGACATTTGTCTTCCTTTATAATCCATTTTATTTATTGAGGGAGTGTTTCTCTTCTTGGTGAAACTGGAGCTCACAGAATCTGGGTAGACTAGAATTTATCTCAGGCTCTCCTGTCTCTGCTTCCAGAATGCTGGAGTTACAGCTAGTCATCATGCACACCCGACTTTTATGTAGATTCCAGGGATTCAAAGGCTTCACACTTTACATATCCAAGTTTTCACACTTCTTAGTCACATGTTTCATCTACTCATCCTTCTCCTTCCCATTCCCCAGAGAAATTTTAATCATTATAAAAGCAGAGTCAAGAGAACATGGTAAGCTCAACGTTGACCCTCAACTAGCAAAAGGAATCCAATGAGACAATATAATCTGATGATTTTAGCAATAGGAAATAACCCACATGCATCATGGAGTAAGGAAGAATGAATTAGAGACCACTGGAGAAAGAAAGGGAAAGAGGAAAAGATGTTAGGACAGAGAGAGAGAGAGAGAGAGAGAGAGAGAGAGAGAGAGAGAGAGAGAGAGAGAGAGAGAGAGAGAGAGAGAGGTGGGGGTTTTATGAAGTGATAAGCTTTAGTATTTCCATGGGAGGAGAAACAGTCTCTCAATGAATTAAACTAGGAATTGCTAGGAAGGAATTCATTCACTGAGATAAGTGAAGAAATAGAGCTGGCTTGCATATGCCTAGTATGTACATAAACTAAAAGTAAGTAACTTTATATGACAATTCAATCAGCAATAGAAATTTTATGATGATAAAACAAGTATGTTTGGTGTATACTTCTCTTCTAACTGAGACAAGGATGAAGCTCGATCCTAACTGGTCTTATCATTAAAAACCCAGAATCAGATATTAAGGTAAAAGCTGAAAGATCAGAGAAGCAAAGGAGCAGCCCCAGTCACCAGAAACTTCTTACCTCTAAGAAACCTCAGACCAAAGCAGGGGCGATACTATTTCTAGGAATCCTCAGAGTGAAAAGGTAGAGATCCTGTCTCCATCTACCTTAAATTCTTGTCTCCACCTCCCTAGTGCTGGGATTAAAGGTGTGTGCCACCACTGCCTGCACTTTATGGTGAACTACTGGCTAGCTCTGCCCTCTGATCTCCAGGCAGGCTTTATTTATCATATAACACAACACAAGGGACATTTTACATTTAAAAAGTAAAGTCATAGGGTTTTGGCATTCTTAAGGCCCCAGGTGGAGGTCTTTGAGTCCAATTAGTGAGAAAGAGAAGGGTTTATATGGGCGAGAATTGTTGAAACCAAGGTTGGATAAAGCACAGGGACAAATAGCCAAACGAATGGAAACACATGAACTATGAACCAAAGGCTGAGGGGCCCCCAACTAGATCAGGCCCTCTAAATAGATCTTTGAAGTATTCGAAGGCCACCTGGCCAAACATCCTAATTGTCATGCTAGAAACCCCATCCAATAACTGAGGGAACCAGATGCAGAGATCCACAGTCAGGCCCCAGGTGGAGCTCCAGGAGTCCAATTGGTGAGAAAGAGGAGGGTTTGTATGAGCTAGAATTGTTGAGACCAAGGTTGGACAAAGCACAGGGACAAATATACATACGAAAGGAAACACATGAACTATGAACCAATAGCTGAGGAGTCCCCAACTGGTTCAGGCCCTCCGGATAAATAAGACGGTTGATTAGCTTGATCTGCTTGGGAGGCATCCAGACAGTGGGACCGGGTCCTGTCCTCAGTGCATGAACTGGCAGTTTGGAACTTGGGGCTTATACAGGGACACTTGGCACAGCCTGGGAGGAGGGGACTGGACCTGCCTGGACTGAATCTACCAGGTTGAACTCAATCCTCGGGGGAGTCTTTGCCCTGGAGGAGATGGGAATGGGGGGGTGGGCTGGGGAGAAGACAGGGTGGGATGGGAGGGTGGGAGGGGGGAGAACAAGGGAATCCGTGGCTGATATGTTAAATTAAATTTAATAAATAAATTTTAAAATTGAAAAAAAAACAGAACCTTGAGAAAAAAAAGTAATCTTTCTCAAGAGTCTACTCCTTAATTAAAAAAAAAAATTATAGTTTCTTTTTTTCTAATTGATGGGCAAAAGCAAATATTAAACAAAGGCTTAAAGATGAGCAAGAAAGCAAGCATAGCAAGAGGAGATTTAAAGATAATCATATTCCTGAAAGAGTTAAGTTTGAGAATGACAAAGAAAAGTTTATCATCAGAAAATGCAACTTTGTCTTTTAGGCTGTTGGAGGTGAGGGGATTTTTCTAGACCTAGTGATGCTTAAGAAGATGCTAATAATGTTTGCAAAGTTAAGAAGAAAGGAGGAATTCTCTGGAATCCAGAGTGATAAGATAGCTAGAATAACTAAGATGATATGTGGCATAAAAAAATATCTCAAATCAGGGATTTTCTTGGCTAAATCTCACAGTCAGTATCCATATATATTCTCAGATGCTTGCTGAAAGAGAAGAGTTCTGAAATGCTCTCCATTTCTGTGAAAATATAAATGTCCTTGTTATAACTTCTAAGGAAAGAGGAAACAAATTATATAACTAATGTAAATTCTCATTCAATATTAGTGATTAAATGATTTGATAATGATAGTTATAATTGTAGAATGTTTCCAAACTTAATTTTACTATGTTTTCTTCTATTTACCGTAAAATTATCATCCTGGATATTTAAATAACTATATCATTTAAATGACTCTAAATGGAATTCCCCTGTGTGAGTGTGGGCCAGTTCTTACAGTATTGTGTTATGATTCTACCTGATTCGACCATATCTTTATTTATCCCACTTTGTATTTCTCTCCTGTCTGATATTAAAATTAAGTAATTTTCAATATTTTTATCATCCCCACAGTGCTATTAAATTAAAAACTATTGCATGAATTTCTAACTGGTATTATATTAACAAAAAAAAAAAAACAAAAAAAAAACTGGAGCCAGATATAGGGGTAAATGCTGAAAGATCAGAGAGACAAAGGAACAAGCCACTGCCACGGTATCACCTCACCAACACCACAAATCCTCTGTTTGGAAAGTCTCTGAGTCCTCAGCTGAAAGGCCCCAGCTGAAAGCGCTTCTAATGAAAAGGCTTCCGCAGAAAAGCTTAGTTCCTGTCTCCTCACGCCTAACATACCTTTCCCTGCCTGCCATATTACATCCTTCCTAGAGCTGGCATTAAAAGTGTGTAACACCCGAGTATTGGGATTAAAGGTGTGTACCACCACTGCCTGGCATCTATATTTAATTTGGTGGCTTGTTCTGTTCCCTGACCTTCAGGCAAATTTTATTAGGGCATACAATATTGACGGGTAATATCATTCTGTATGCTGTGAATGTGTGTTGCTGTGATTGGTTGATAAATAAAGCTGTTTGGCCAATGGTGAGGCAGAATAAGGTTAGGCAGGACATTCTAACTAGAGAGAGAGAAAGGAGAAAGACAGAGCAGAGGAGATGCTGCTAGCCATCGCCAGGAGAAACAAGATGTAAAAGTAAGTATACTAAGCCACAAAACATGTGCCAAAGTATTGATTTATAGAAATGGGTTAATTTAAGATGTAAGAGGTAGCTAGTGAGAAGCCTGCCATGGCCATAGTTTAAAAATAATATAAGCCTCTGTGTGTTTACTTGGGTCTGAGTGGTTACAGAACCAGGCAGCACAGGAATTTTATAAGTGGCTCTGGGACCTTGGTGCCAGGCAAGCACAGTAAAACTTTCAGGTACTCAATATATCACCACAAAAAACTCTTTCTAATATATCCAGGTGTACTGAGTGACTAACTGATCCTTATTCTCCTATTAAGTCCAGTGATATTTATAAAATGGTAAGACATCTACTTGCCCTTCTACCTACTTTCAAGAAGTGTTTTTATTCTGTCAGCTTTATGATTCATTATCATCTTGGTCCTTTGAAATATGACAGGAACTAATGTACAGATTTTCATTTGATGAAGGCATTGCCAAATACTGGAGTATTATAGCATCTAACCTACCTTTCCTTTAAGCTTTTGTCTTGGTTCTGTTGCCTTCATGGAAACTCAACCCATGTTTCTGCTTTGAATTTTCCTTCTTTTATCATATGTGTTTATTCTTCCCACTTTTTTAATTGGCATACTTTCATTGCACCTAGTGATGGTTTCATAAAGATATTTTTTGTTCACACAAAAAAAATCAAGTAGTACAGCTATATTAATCTACTGTTATTTTCTTTTTGTCCACCTGACTCCTGTTGATGCTAGCATGCTTCCTTTGCCCGGATATCTACTTTCATGTCACATATATTCACACGTGAGAGAAAATGTGATATTTGGCTTTCGTGGTCTAGTTTTTGTCACTTAATATGATGAGCAATTGCAATATTCATTTTTTTTATTCAAATGAATTCACCATTCTGTAGGACAGAATAAAACTCTATTATGTGTATATATGTCATGTTTTTTATGTAGCTGTATGCTAATACATGCCTAGAAAAATACAATAACTTGGCTATTATGCATAGCACTGAAAAAATATGGTTGTGCAAGTAACTCTGTGTTAAGTAGAGTTAGATCCCTTGTGCAATAGTCCCAGAGATAATAGAACTAGGTCATATGGGAGATCTATTCTGAGAAACATCTAAACTGATTTCTACATTACCTGGACTAATTTGTATTCCTACCAACATTCTGTAATAGTTTCCCTTCCCTTCTGTCTTTACCATTATATATAACCAGCATTGGTTATAGTTTTCCTTTTTTATTTTTATATTTTGAGATTATATAATTGCATAACTTTCTCCTTCCCTTTCTTCCTACAAACTATCCTATATACCTAGCTATTTTAAATTCATGACCCCTTTTTCTTCAATTGTTGTTACATATAATATATATGTATATGTGTATATATATGTTATTTGATTTTTGATGACTACTGTTATGACTGGAGAATGCTAGAGTTTTCAATATTTTTTTAATTTACAGATGGCTAAGTACATTGAAAATATTTTCAGATAATTATTAGCTGACTATACTTACTTTATTTAATTGAAGATATTTTTTCATACAATATATTTGGATCATGGTTCCTATTCCCTCATCTCCTCCCAGATCCTCCCAAACTCACTTCAATCTAACTCCATGCTTTCTTACTCTCTCTCTCTCTCTTCATAAAACAAACAGGCATTAAAACAAAACAAAACAAAGAAGAAACACACACACAGATATGCAGTCCAACCCAAAATACTCAAACCAATAAAAACACAAAACTAGAAACCATAATATATAAGCACAAGACCAGTTAGGTAAAAATTGTCAAACAAAGCAACATGGGTTAAAAACAAATCTACAAAAACACTATTGACTTTCTTTTGTGTTGGTCATCTACTGTAGGGCATGGGCCTTGAGTGTGATTGATATTCCCAGTGAGACTATGGGAGAACCAAATTTTTCCTTTGCAAGCATTTGCCATTTGGACATAGTTTCTGGATTAAGAATGGTGTTTGTGTCTTCTTCCCCTCTCAGCACTAGGACTTGATCTGGCTTAGACCTCTGCAGGCTCTCGGCATGCTCCTATGAGTTCATATGTGTAGCAGTGCTGTTATTATAGAAGGTCTTGGTTCCTTGCTGTCTTCCATCTCCACTGTTTTTGTTTGTTTGTTTGTTTGTTTGTTTTGTTTGTTTGTTTGTTTGTTTTTCGAGACAGGGTTTCTCTGCGTAGCTTTGTGCCTTTCTTGGAACTCACTTGATAGCCCAGGCTGGCCTCAAACTCACAGAGATCCTCCTGCATCTGCCTCCCAAGTGCTGGGATTAAATGCGTGCACCACCACCGCCAGGCCTTCTACTAGTTCTTATAATCTATCCACCTTCTCTTTCTCAGAGTCCTTAACCTTGGAAAAGGGCATTTGATCAAGACATTCTATTTAGGACTTTGTATTCCAAAGTCTCTCAATCTCTGTGCATTGTCCAGTTGTGGGTCTCTATACTTGTTCCCTACTTCAAGTGGAAGCTTCTTTGATCATGGCTGAGCAAGACACAGATCTATGAGTATAGCAAAATATCATTAGAGGTAATTTCTTTGGCAATGTTCCTTTAGCAAACCAGTAAGATTTTGTTTTTTCTTATATTTTTGGTTGTCAGCCTAGCCTTTAACGGCTGAGCTATCCCTCCAACTGGATCAGGCCCTCTGGATAAGTGAGACAGTTGATTAGCTTGAATTGTTTGGGAGGCATCCAGGCAGTGGGACCAGGCCTGTCCTCAGTGTATGAGCTGGCTGTTCAGAACCTGGGGCTTATACAGGGACACTTTGCTCAGCCTGAGAGGAGGGGACTGGACATGCCTGGACTGAATCTATGAGGTTGAACTCAATCCCCAGGGGAGTCTTTGCCCTGGAGGAGATGGGAATGGGGGATGTGCTGGGGGGAAAGGGAGGGAGGACAAGGGAATCCGTGACTGGTATGTAGAATTAAATTAAATTATAAAATAAAAAAAAGATTTTGTTTTCTCCTGTGATTTGCATTTTCATTAACCATACACATATTTTATCTCTTTTTTAAAAGTTATGGTCAGTTTTATTCCTGCCCTCTTACTTCACACACTCTTTTCAACAGTGAAGTTTACAAAACAAAAGCTAAAATGGTTCCTGGATATTTAAATGTTCAGTAAACTAGAGCTCTTTTCTTGAAAATAACTAAAAATAATCATAGATGATAATTTATAATTATCATTACAAAGAAATTACACTATTCAGCTCTAAGCAACCTTTTTGTTTTAGGTTTGTTTACTATATTTTGTGTATATGGGTAGTTTTCATAGATGTAAGCATAAGCATTACATGTGATCACAGTGGTCAGAAGGTATTGAGTCCTCTGAAACTGGAGTTATGAATGGTTGTAGGTCAATGTGTGAGTTGAACTCAGATGCTCTGTAAGAGCATTCAGTGTTCTCAATCACTGAGCATTTTCCTAGCCCCTTAAAATCTTTTGTATAATTTTCATGGGTATGATTTTTGTAAAGGTAGAATATTTTTCACAAAGAAATACTACTTTGGGAATTTATTATGAGATATTTTCTAAAAGAGGTATCAAACATGCAAATATCAAAAGAAATATCTTGTGGAAAGTTACTTTTATTTAAATAGTCATATCCAATATTACATAATGATTTCATAATAATTGACCATGTCCCCAATATCTCTAATCTCTTTGGTCACTCTTCACTAAAGATTACTTAAAGTCTAGGTACAGCTAAAATGTGACAAATGAGTACCAGTGAAATGGTAACATAAGCAGGACCAGCTTGTTGATCGAGTGTTTCAAACAATAAAATGTGCATCTACTCACTAAAAATACAAAGATATGTTTTTACTGCTAACCCTCTCAAAGGGAGTTGAGAGAAACAAGGCAAAAGACAATGAATTGCAGATATTAGACATTATTTTCTGTAAATTCAAATTTTTTTCAAATAACTAGCATCATACATTTCATAATCATTCAGGAGGGGAAATAATTATATGTCTTATGGTTTTGATAGGCTAATGGTACCAGTCATTATAAATTTCAATGTACATAAAGAAATAAATACCTTGTAGAGGGTAAATAGGATAAAATCAGAGTCTAAATTGACATTTATTTGTGAAATATTAGGATATAATATATTCAATAAACCAAAAGAAAATTCATGGCAAAAGCAAATATTGAGTTATTAAATAAAAATAAAAATCACATTTAAACTTCTTGATGTGCATTCCTTAATGTACATTGTACTGATAAAATATATCTAATTTCTGGCTCCTAATTATAGGAGAGATGTCCTTTAAAAAGGCTAAGCACTTTCTTTTTCTCACCTATTTTGGCTGATGTTATTTATACTTTATAATGAGCTGTTTTCCTACAAGCCCAGGCAGAAAAACAAACAAAAGCTGACAGCTGTTTTGTAGAGGTGTTTTCACTGTGCTGTTTGCTGTGAGTCTGTATTCTTTAGTTTAAGTGGCTTACTTTTCCTTACATATAATTAAGATATACTACTGTGGTAGCAATTGATACACAAACAGAAAGTTGATCTCTAGCTCATTTGCATTCAAGCACTGCTGAAGATTGCTATTATTACAACGGTCTGTACCCTTTAATACATCCTTTTTTTTTCTTTTATAGTAGTTGCTCAAATTACCCATTTTTCCATGATTTCTGGTGTTAAAGTTATAAGAGAAAATTTAGAATGTGTTTTTGCATTAATATGACAATACATATTGTAGTTAGTTCACACTACTTAATTATACTGACATTCCTTTAAGTGTGTGAGTTATTTTTTATTAACACATAAGCACAATAAAATATTGAAATATCAATTAGACATACATCCTGTGTTAAAGATGTAGGCTTAAGTCCACTTCCTCTCTCAGCCCTGGGACTCATCAGGCCAAGACCTGTGCATGCCCTGTGTATGCTGCCCCAGTGTGCCTGTGAGTTCATGTGTGCTTCATGCCTTCTGTGTTTAGATGGCATTGTTTCCTGGGTATCTTCCATCCACTCTAGCTTTTAAATGTTTCTGCCTCCTTGTAGGGGTTTGAATAGGAATGGCCCACAGAGTTGTGTGTTTGAATGTTTGACCTTTAGGGAATGGCACTGTTAAGTGCTGTGGCTTTGTTGGAGTATGTGTGGCCTTGAGTGGGGAAGTATGTCATTGTGTGGGCAAACTCTGAGGTCTCAGATAGGCTCAATCTATGCCCACTGTGGAAGACAGTTCACTTTCTGTTGCCTGTAGATCTAGATGTAGAATTCTAAGCTCCATTTCTAGCACCATATCTGCCTACATGCTGCCATGCTTCCTGCCATGATAATGGACTAAACCTCTGAAACTTTAAGCCATCCACAATTAAACATTTTCGTTTACAAAATTTGCTGTGGTCATGGTGTCTCTTCACAGCAATAGAAACCCTAACTAAGACACTCCTTTTATTCAGGGGTCCCTGAGTCTTGAGAAGAAGGAATTAATGACTGTTGAAAAATTAGTTTTCTCCAATGGAGTCTCACTGGGTATACACACCACTTTTTTTTATTTTTACCTCTTATAATGTCATTCTTTTTTATTATTATTAAGAAATTTTCTGTTCATTTTACATACCAACCACAGGTGCCCCTCTTCTTCTTCCTCCTACCCCCAGCCTTCCTCCCCAACTCACTCCTTATTCCTACCTCCTCCAAGGTGATGCCTCCCGTAGGAAGTCAGCAGAGCCTGGTATATTCAGATGAGGCAGGTCCAGTCCCCTCCCCCGAACCAAGGCTGTGTAAGGTGTCCTACCATAGGCATTGGGCTCCAACAAGGCTGCTCATGGAGCAAGGATGGATCCTGATTCCACTGCCAGGGTTCCCTTAAGTAGGTCAAGCTAAACAACTATCTCACCTATGCAGAGGGCCGAGTCCAGACCCATGGAGGCTCCATAGCTATTGGTCCATAGTTAATGAGTTCCCACTAGTTTGTTTTGGTTGTCTCTGTAGGTTTCCTCATCATGATCTTGATGACCCTTGCTCATAGAATCCTACTTCTCTCTCTTTGTCTGGACTCCTGGAGCTCAGTCTGGTGCTTGGCTGTGGATCTCTGTATCTGCTTCCATTAGTTACTGAATGGAGGCACTATGATGACAGTTAGGGTATTCACCAATCTGATTACCAAAGTAGGCCAGTTCAGGCACCCTCTCCACTATTGCTAGTAGTCTAAGGTGGGGTCATCCTTGTGGATTCCTGGAAACTTCCCTAGTACTCTATTTCTCCCTGTTCCCTTGATGTCTCCCTCTATCATGGTATCTCTTTCCTATACAAACCACTCTTAAGGCTAGTCCCCATGTCCAGCAGTAGATGGACAAGACAAAACAAAGTCAAAGGAATTTTTGGAGGTTCTTTGTCTCATAATGCTTTGTTAGGTTCCCCAAACCCCTGCTTTTCCAGGTCCTTTGCATTTATAATATGGTTGCCAGGTTTTGTGTTAATGGGATTTCTGGGTGTTCAAATGTAAATTTCTCTGCATCTGTACATGTTTCTTGGGCATTTTCTTCAGCTCCTTTTTCATTTGTTTGCTTGTTTGTTTTTGTGGTATACTACTTCCTTTGTTTCTATTTTATCTAATTTTATTATTATTATTATTTTAGATGCCTGTTTGTATCCTGAGAGAGTGAAAAAATGGTGTGGATTTGAGTGGGTAGAGAAGTGAGGAGTATCTAGAAGGAACTGGGGGAGGGAAAATCCAAATCAGAATATATTATATTAAAAATTATTTTTAAAACAATTGAAACATTTTCCCAAGTATTCTATGATATATTTTCTTTCTTATTCTACTGAGAAATAATTCATTGTTAGCATGAAAAACAAATTTAGTTTCTCAAAAACAAAACCACTTATTTTTTTATATTAATTAATTAATTAATTAATTAATTAATTTGTTTGTTTGTTTATTGGTTTTTTTCAAGACAAGGTTTCTCTGTGTAGCTTTGCACCTTTCCTGGAACTCACTTTGTAGCCAAGGCTGGCCTTGAACTCACAGAGATTCACCTGCCTCTGCCTCCCAAGTGCAGGGATTAAAGGCGTGCGCCACCACCACTGCCCGGCAACAAAACCACTTAAAAATGAAAGATGGTAATGTGACAAGTCAGATAAGCTCAGAACCATGTTACATATAGTGTGGAAATGGGTATTCCCAATACATCCCATGTCACACAATTAAAGAAGCAGACAAAGCACTCAAAATGTAGCAAAACCACAGAAGAAGAATAAATGTAAATATTATCATTGGAACATTACATGTATGAAAGTCCATGTAAAATCATTCGAAGCATGGAATAGTTAGAATAAATAATATAATATCTCTGAAATTGTGTTAAACAATAAGAAATCACCAGAAGACTCTGTCAGGAAAATATTTTTGTGATACTCTAATATGTATTATTTAATGTGATTTGAAACCCACATGAAAGTTGTGCTTAGGATTAAGTTTGCATCCTGTGGTTGTGACACAGGAAGATCATGAAAAAACAAACTAGATTAAATGTGTTGGTACCAAAATGAACATTTTAGTGGTAAACAGGGCAGCTGCAAATAGTATCGGGAATCTGCCTTAAATGTAAGAAAATAATAATGCTATATTCCCTACAAGTCATTGAGTGGCTAAAAGATTTCCACATGTTAGTATTTTAATAAATATTTGTACCCTAAAGGCTTGCTATTACTTGAGTGTCTCTTCCAACTGTGTTTAATAGAATGCCAGAATTATAACTAGTGGTAAGAAAGACCCATTTCCAACCAATTTAAGAAACCATTGCATGATATATTTTCACTCAGAGATTCATAATATACATTAGCATATTAAACATGCTATGGATTAAAGCAATGCATTTCCTTCTGTTCACACAGTTCCCGGGGCACTTTGTCCAACAGGGCCCCTATACATCCGACTCTTCAAAGAGGTCAAGTAATGTCCCTTTCATACCCTGTGGAAATCCTCCCATAATCAATTCTGTTTTACAAATGATGCAGGCGATCCATCAAAGCACAATGCTCTCTGGCAAAGAACCCCAGAAAGAAAAGATTAAAAGAGCCTTTAGTTCCTACATCTCCACAAATGTTCCCTGAGAGGTTACATATCGCTTTCTACTCCGCCATAGTTCATTCATCCATAGGCACTGGAGGGAGCTGAAAATTCCACAGATTTTGCCTGTTTCATGGATGTTACATCTTCTTATCAGTAAATGGTCAGAGAGGGATGTGATCCTGAGGATGCTTCTGGTTTTGCACTCTGTCTGTCTATGTTTCTATGAGCACACATAAGTATATGTGTGTGTGTGTGTGTGTGTGTGTATGTATGTATGTATGTATGCTTGCAGATATACCAATTATCATAATTTATTATATTAAAGGAAAATCTCCTCTTACCCAGAACAAATTTCCAAGTATGTGTGTGTACTTGTTGGTTCTTGAACGCCAGTGTTTTATATATCCTAAGTTCTCACTCTACCTCTTTTCCACATTCCTAGACTTGTAAATTAAGGGCAAGACCTTAAGCAATAGTTACTCCATGGAAGCACTCCTTGTTTGAAAGTCTTGTCTAGGAATTTCTTCAAGTCTCCTGAAGAAGCATTTTTAATTTCCAAAGCAATAATATGAAGTGGGCACATCATTTTCTTTATTTTATTTTAATTATTAAAGCAAGGCTATGTGAGTGTTAAAGAGTGGGTAAAGTGGTCAGTCAGAAAACTGTTGTCTTCTCCATTTCATTTATCAGTTTATGATGGGATAGAAAATGTAAGTTGTGCCTAGTTATCTGACTCCTCATAACTATCTGGATGCTCATCCTTGTGATACGTGTTGACTGGTTATCTCTTATACTTTAAATTATCTCATTTAAAATCTGCTCATTTAACCAACTCATTGACTAGCATATATTTCTTCTTCAGTTTAGACCTGTTTCTTAAAACAATGGTCTAATAATACAAAGTTCTAATGTGGAAAGATCACATAGTTTTTCCAGAACACAAAAACTTTTAAAACAAATGATTGATATTCATATACTCATGGGCTATTTTAAAGAAATCTAATATATTTTTGTTTACTAGGAATGAATTTTGCTCTTTATATTTTTCATATAAGCTGTTTATCAGGATATTCTTAGTATTATTCTGAAGGTGGGCGAGGAGGAGAAGGCAAAGGAGGAGGAGTAGGATTTGAGCATTGTAAGTATGTAAGGCTGGGTGTTGAAATTAATGTTCAACTCTCTCTGGGCTGCCACTGGGGAAACAGTAAGTGAATGGAATTAGAGAAAGGAAAGGAAAGGAAAGGAAAGGAAAGGAAAGGAAAGGAAAGGAAAGGAAAGGAAAGGAAAGGAAAGGAAAGGAAAGGAAAGGAAAGGAAAGGAAAGGAAAGGAAAGGAAAGGAAAGGAAAGGAAAGGAGAGCTATTGCATGATGGCAGAGGTGACATGCTCATTTTCTTTGGGGAAAAGTCATGGAGCTAGTCATAAGAGAGTCTCTCTTTTTCCTCTCTCCCCTCCTCTTTTCTTTTTATATCCCACCTCTCACCTCCTTTTCTCTCCCCATTTCCTTCTCCGTCCTCCCTTTCTTAGTTCAATAGAACACAAGAGTCTATTCTCACAGGTTTCATTACAGTCTCCCTGTGATCCCAATGACTCATGGCTAATATTCAAGCTTTTGCCCCAGACTCATTGCATAAACTCATCCTCTAGATTTTGTTCTCCTTCCTTTGATTGCCTCTGTCATTATTTGCTTGGACATTGACTTAAAAACATCACATTTCACAGAAATCTCTTTAGCAGCCGCAGAACCTACATTTCCTTCAAGAATCTTTCTAGGGAGGGTGATAGACTGTGTTCTAGTGTCTGTTTTTGCTTACACCTGCCATCTGATTCTAAGCATAGATGCAGCTTCCAGTCTTTAATTCATCTTGATACATATATATATATGTATATATAAAGGTATATATATATATAAAGGCATATATATATATATATATATATACCTTTACTATATCTCTATTCTGAATTTGAAACATATGATCTCATAGGTTCAATATCCACTGTCTCCCAGAATATCACATATCACCATAGTATGTTCCAGATAAAAGAATGTGCCTCAACTTGAGCAACTTTGTTATGCTCCATAAGCTTACATACAACATTGTATGATCTTCTGCACTTGAAGACTCAAAGCAAAATACTAACAACTATAGAGATATAGCATATAATGATATCCAACTTTATCCTTCATAAGTATGACAGATTTGTGTAGCTTCTTTGCAATATAGAGCTTATATCATACAATCCATTTCCTAACATTCATCCTTGTATATAGAAAATCATATTTTATCAGTGTCCAAGTATAAAATGAAGCAAAAGGTCTCATATTAAGAAGCAAATCTGATAGGTTATGAACCATTAAAATAATAACAATATAATAATAGATCTAATATTTTTGCAGACATTCCCGTAGTACATTCTCTCCTTATTTTCTTTACAAATTTGGAGTTGGATTGTTGGGGAAGTGGGTAGGATCTGGGAAGAGATGAGAAAGGAGACTCCATGATTAGAATATATTGTATGAAAAATAATTTATTTTTTAAAAAGAAAATCACACATGCATACAAATTTAAAATTTTTAAAAACTCATGTGTATGTGTGTGTCTATGTGTGATTATGAGAAACTTAGCCCAGGTATCCAAATGGGTCAAAAGATTCATTGGAGCTGGAGGTATAGGAAGCTGTGACTGCCTGACTTGAGTGCGGGGGAACTTAGACTCAGGATCTCTGCAAGGGCAGTACATGTTTCTAGTCATTGACCAAACTCTCCAGCATCTTAGTTCATTGAAAATAACTCTGTTTTTCTACTTTTAATGTATTTACTGCAGTAAGTTCCATTTCATTCTTATTAAGTAAGGTTTTTTTTTGTTTTGTTTTTTGTTTTTTGTTTGGTTTTTCAAGACAGGGTTTCTCTGTGTAGCTTTGCGCCTTTCCTGGAACTCACTTGGTAGCCCAGGCTGGCCTCAAACTCACAGAGATCCGCCTGCCTCTGCCTCCCGAGTGCTGGGATTAAAGGCGTGCGCCACCACTGCCCAGCTAAGATTTTGTATATTGCCACATGATGTCTCTGAGGGAAAGGATGATACATTATTTTTTTTTGCTTTCCCTATCATAGATTAAAATATAATTACATGTAAGTATTATTAAAATGCTTTACAAATACCAATTGAGGTAAAAAGTAGTTTTGGCACTAGAAAACGTCTCACGGAACAGTACGGAAAAGGGCATAGATAGAACGCAGGAAGGAAAGGAGAAAGAGCTGTGAAATACCTCCTACACAACCAATGCAATCACAATGGCAATGGCTATGACAGGTCTGCAGAGGAACAAACCTGCCAAGAGTAAATCAAAGATAAAAGAAGCCCTTGCTGGAGTCACCCCTCCCTGCTGAAACATGGGCTACTTATGGATTCCTGGAGTGACTGCGCACAATGCCTTCAGATGTGCTCCCACTGAACTGAACAGCACTGGTTAAATTCTGTGGGCCACAATGAATAAATATAAATAAATAAATAAATAAATAAATAAATAAATAATAAATTAATAAATTAATAAATAAATGATTTTTTTTCTTTCGAGACAGGTTTTCTCTGTGTAGCTTTGCGCCTTTCCTGGAACTCACTTGGTAGCCCAGGCTGGCCTCGAACTCACATAGATCTGCCTGGCTCTGCCTCCCGAGTGCTGGGATTAAAGGCATGTGCCACCACCGCCCAGCTAAATAAATGAATTTTAAAAAAAGATCTGAATGTGGGAAAGGTCCTTATTTGATTAAAAAAAAGATAAGAAAGAGTGAGGGTGAAAGTAATTAGATTGTTTATATACAATATCTATAATGTAATATATAATATTATATATAATGATATTATTAAATAACAAATTTATGGAAGATTTTAAGTCAATTTGTACCCATGAAACAGTAGGTTACAACAGAGTCATATACAAAATGCAAATAGGTAGAAAATTTACAAACATTAAAAAAAATAAAATTTAAAAGTAAGGAGATGACCCAATGGACTCTTAGACTAAACTAATTTCATTATTGTAATAAATTACACACTTAATAAAGAATTACCATTCTACTTATTTTAAACTAGAAACCTTTGGTATTAAGTACATTCATGTGACTTAGGAACCAATACCACTGTTCATCTTCAGATAGTTTCATTATTCTAAATAGAAGTGCTGTGTTTGTTAAGTAAGCATTCTTCCATACTGTTTCACCTAGTGCTCGGTAGTTGTACTTTTTATCTAAATGAATTCATGCAAGCAAGTTCTTCAGAGGGAACCCACATAGGGTGTGCTTCACTCCTAAGCCCCTAAGGAGGTCTGAGAAAGGGATGACCTGTGGTTCCAGCAAGGCCTTGCCTGAGGTAGAAGATGAGTTCCCAGAGTACAGGATTTCACATCACTGTGTTGACCAGGCAGGGAAGATCATGCTCATATTAAAAGGAATTATATAAATGAGAGCCTAGAGAGAAGACTCATCAATTCAGAGAATTTACTGCTCTTATAGGGAACCAGAGTTTGGTTCTTTATTACTATATGGGGCAGTCAAGAACTGCATATAATTGGAGTTTTTGTAGGGTGTTACAGCCCTTTTTTGCATCTCTAGGCACCTGCACACACATACTGCATATAAGCTCATGTGTGCACACACATGCGCATGTGCACACACACACAGACTGTTAAATTTTAAAATATATTAATAAAGAGAATTATAAAAATTAGAATGTAGGGATAATTAAAACTTTAAAGAAATTAATTAAAGTAGTTTTAAAGCTACAGTTTACAACAAATAAAATTAAAGCCTTCACAATGAAGAAACAGAAAATGAAAACTGGAAGGATAATATTTTTATGACAATAAAAAAATTGCAATCTGAAAGTGATATGGTTATTTATATAGAAAACCTACTAAATTACAAGTACATTGTTGCAATGAATAGTACATTCACTAATGAATAGTGAATTCACCTGTTTCTAGGTAAAATAGTCCATTAATCACAATGAGATAACAACACAAACCAGACAGAACCACTAAAACTACAAATGGAAAGTTGATTTTTTTTAATTTAATTTAATTTTACAATACAATTCAGTTCTACATATCAGCCACGGAATCCCTTGTTCTCTCCCCTCCCTCCCCCTCCCCCTCCCCCTTCCTACCCCCCATTCCCACCTCCTCCAGGGCAAAGCCTCCCCCAAGAACTGAGATCAACCTGGTAGACTCAGTCCAGGCAGGTCCAGTCCCCTCCTCCCAGGCCGAGCCAAGCATCCCTGCATAAGCCCCAGGTTTCAAACAGCCAACTGATGCAATGAGCACAAGACCCGGTCTCACTGTCTGGATGCCTCCCAAACCGATCAAGCCAATCGACTGTCTCACCCATTCAGAGGGCCTGATCCAGTTGGGGGTCCCTCAGCCATTGGTTCATAGTTCATGTCTTTCCATTCGTTTGGCTATTTGTTCCTGTGCTTTATCCAACCTTGGTCTCAACAATTCTTGCTCACATAAACCCTCCTCTTTCTCACTAATTGGACTCCCAGAGCTCCACCCGGGGCCTGGCCATGAATCTCTGCATCCAGTTCCCTCAGTCATTGGACAGGGTTTCTAGCACGACAATTAGGAAAGTTGAAAAGCAAGACATGTGCAGCACTTGAAACTCCTACATTACTAATGGGAGTGCAGTGTCACTGGTAAGCAGATGTGTTTGCATAGTCCCACACAGAAATATATCCAGAATGTACAAAAAGTTCCTCAAAGGCAATGAAAGCCAACACAGTAGGTAAGGACAAAAGTTTCAGACAGTAACCAAACAAAGAAGGAAATAGAAAAGGCCATACATATATGAAAGGTTACTTCCATCATTCTGAACAAACACATAAATCTGGAACTTACTACTTTTTATCCTATTCACTAGCATGAGAACACTTAAACAGAATGACAGTACCCAGCTGGGTAAGAACATGATGCACCCAGATTCTCATTTGCTGATAGCTGGAAGAACATCTGTACAACCGCTGGGGAGAGAAGTGGGGACACCATGGCTTACTGGTCTACATGTACTGAATTACATGCATGCAGGCTAGTTTTTTTGTCAACCTAACACAAACTAGAGTCAACCTCAATTGTTTTTGGCCTGTGAGCCAGTCTATGGTGCATGTCTTTGGTGATTAATGTACGAGTACCCTGATGTTCGAGGTTCCTGTTGCCTTTGATGGCTCTGTGGATGCCTGGGATCTGGGATGCCAACTGAGGCAATGTACATGTTCAATGGCCACACAACTGCTGGGCCCATCCCGATCTGAGTGATCTGCACTGCCAACTGGGTTGATGGTTACATGCTGCTGACCAGGACCATATCTGGAACCGTAGTCCAACTGCAGTCGGTCTGTGTTGATACCCATGGCTGGTGTTGCCACCAAGATCCACACAGATGACTGGGATCTGGTCCACCATCTAGGCCCACATTAGTGTCTGAAGGCCATACCTGTGTGGGGGCCATACAGATCTGAGTTGCCTGCACTGCTTTCTGAGGACATGGTGTCTTCTGAACTTGGGCTTCTGGCAAGGGCTGTGTCTTGATCTGTGGCCCTTCAGTAGCCTGGGTATGTGTTGGTGTCTGTGGCTCCTGTTACCACTGACAGTAGTGAGGTTATGTGCCAGTGCCTGTGTCAGAAGGATGGCAGATGTCAAATGAAGTTGAAGGTGTCAGTCCACCAGGAAGAAAACTCTCTGATGGATTAATCTCATTTAAGTGAAGTTATGAGACTACAGATGCTGGAATATCTTTTGCTTCTGTTGTACCTTTACATGTTTGCTGCTACAATCTTTCTTTGGTATATAACATGGTAAGAATAGAAGTGCTCCTCACCACTTACTGCCCATAATGTGGTGTGTTTATCTCATGAAAACATCCCAATCTACTGAGCATTTTTATCTGTGGATTGTCAGGAAGATGATTCCTCCCTAAGCTCTACTGTCTAATAAATAAAAATAATGGTAGTCTATACAGAATTTTGATGAATAAAAATGAATATCAGGAAATGCTGCATAGTCAGGGCCTGTGCATTCCTCTTAAGGAGCTACTTCAGATCACAGCTCAAGTTAATGAGCCAGACTGACCAAAATTCCTTTAATCTTATTGTTGAAAAATGCAGTCATATGTTTTGGTGTGCACCACTAGCTAAAATAAAGTTTTGAAATAACTGAAGGTTAGACCAGCTGCCTCGTTAATGGCATTAAGATAAATTATTCCCAGAAAAACATTCTAAAGTCCACAAGGAAACATAGCTGACCTATAAGATCCATGAGCTAGGGTTGTTAATAAAAAACAGCCTGATTATTGCTAGCCTGGCAAATGGTTAATTCCTTGCACCTGCTGTGAAATAATGCTTTTATACACTGGTTTAATAAAATGCTGATTGGCCAGTAGCCAGGCAGGATATATAGGCAGGGTAAGCAGAGAAGAGGATTCTGTGAAGAGGAAGAGCTGAGTCAGGAGTTGCCAGCCAGACACAGAGGAAGCAAGATGACAAGGCAAAACTTAGAAAAGATACCAAGCCATGTGGTTAAATATAAATAAGAATTATGGGTTAATTTAAGTGTAAGAGCTAGTCAGTAGTAAGTCTGAGCTGTTGGCTAAGCAGTCATAATTAATATAAGCTTTTGAATGATTATTTTATAAGTGACTGCAGGGCCATGGGTGAGATATTTGTCTGGACTGTGTGGGGCCTGGTGGGATACCAGAAAATCTTCCAGCTACATGCACCCATTCCTGACCTTGGTTTGTGAAAATAAATTCTTACTAGTAAGGGCTACAGAAAATAATTTGACTCTGTAGCCCCAAAATAAAGGCTTTGTGTTTTCTTTGAAAATCAGGAGTTCCACACAGGGCAAAAAGCACATTTTGAGATTTAAAGCTTCATGGTGTCATAGTATCTTGGGAAGTGCCAACTGAGCTATAGCTTAAAGATATATGGTATCTCAGCAATGTTACCATGGCCTGAACTAGAAAATCTATGACATTCCATGAGTCTCTGGGCACCTTTGGGATTGGAAGTGAACCCAGAATTTACAACTTCTGATTGCAGAGTGTTAGTTCAAAATGTTTACCTAGTCATGAGTTAGTTTAAATTGTCTTTCCCCTGCCTAAGAAAATGCAAGGCAAAAGGTCGAAGCAGCTACTACACTCAAAAGTATAGGTTACAAATATACAATTTGCTCATTTTCTTGGGCTCTTTACCAGTTTAGGTTTATGATTCCTTTAAAATTTCTTATAAGATTACCTCTTAAGCTAGATAATCAAGTAATTGATTTTTTTCTTGTAATCATAATTTGCAGCCTGTCAACAAAATGGTTGGCTGAGAAAATATGCTTCTTGATTGCTCATGACAAGTTGCTTAGACATATTGCATGTGAGTTGTTGGGATTACTGTTTTTAATCATGTAAGCGAGACGACAAGAAACAAATCTTTACTTGTAATCATTAACTTGAGAAATGGAATATAACCCCTTTGTGAATCCTGTATTGCCTGGAAGATTTTGTTGGGGTATATAAATGGTGGAGGGAGAGAGAACAAGGGAGAACAACATAGAAGAGAATTAAAAAAGGAGCCATCAGGAGAGTGTGTGAGTGTCTCTCTTTCCCTAACCCTCTCAGATAGAAAAGTCTTAGTTATGCTGAGGCTGTGGATTCATTTTGAGCCCTGGACAGTCTGGAGGTTGGTCCTCCAGATTGTGATAGTTAGGACTGCACAGAGTTGGGCCTCCCCTGCACTGGCTGGAGCACTAGGGAGAACTGGCTCGGCCTCCCACCAACTGCAGCACTCCAGAAAGCAGGGCCCTGCACCATTCTGGACAATACAGTAGAACTGGACAGCTCAGTAAAGTTGACCCTGTTGTCAGAGGGTGCAGGTGAGCCAGGCCTGAGGGCATAAGAGCAGGAGAGCTGACCCAGCCCCCCTCATCTGTCATGTGGTGTCATGGGAGAGGGAAAGATGCTCCCTCTACTTACCATCTGTGGCAGGTAAGAGACCTGGCCTCAGAAGCAGGAGAACAGGAGAGCTGGCCTTGCCCCACCCCCACCAACTGCAGAGCTCAGGACAGCAGGCCCTGTACCTCACCTGAGCAAAACAGTAGAACTGGCCCTGGCATTATGGGTGCTGGTGAGTTGCCCTGAGGGCATGAGAAGAGGAGAACTGGTCCTGCTCCTTGTTGTTTGCTGCAGTGTGTGAGCTAGCCAGTATAATGCTGTAGAGTTTGTCCTGTTGGTGTCCATGAAGGAAAGCTGGCAGGCTGACCAATGCAGCTAACTTCCAGGCATAGAACCAGGGCTATGAGTTGGCCCACCCCAACGTCCACCTCTTCTGTGAATTGCTAGAGCAATATGAAGGTGCAGACCTGCAGATCCAAAGCTGCAGGATCTCCATGACACAAGGTAACAACAGGAAATACAAGAGGAATCCCAGGATTTAGGGTGTAGTAGAAGCCAGCGGCTTCAAACCAGACCAATGACTCATTGCAATGAACACTTAAAAGATGTATTGACTGAAGGGTGTACTGTGTAACTCACTCTGTTGCATCACACTACAGATTCCATGCCGAGACTTTTTTTTTTGTAAGCTTGTTAGTTGGGTTGGTTTTGTTTTTCTTTTGAATTCTGTTTTCTTTTGTAGGGAGGTGTTGCAAGTATAGGGAGTGAATATGAAGGGATGGGGAGATTAATGGAATTGGGATGCATGATGTGAAACTTGGAAATAATAATAAAAAAAGATTACCTAGCTCAGTGTGGGTGATACTTTCCATGAGTGAGCAAAGATTCTTGATATTATAAGAAAACAGGCTGAAGGCCCAGAGTCCTCTGATACAGGACTGACATGAATGAATTCTTTCCTGAGGGCTACATGATGGCAAAATGCAAGCTTCCAAGGGAGGAAAGCAACTGAACAGAACAGTCCTACTTATTTATGATGCCCATGAATCACAATAATGAACAGCATGACACAATAACCCTAAGGATGTAATAGTGACATGCATACATTTGTGGTCACCAACAGCTCTCTGCTTGTTAAGAGAAAAATCATCCTTAGGAGCAGAAATTTAGCAAAATAGCCAGGCTAAGTGAGGTCATGGATCTTGGAGATGAACCCACAACCACCACTTTACTAAAACAGCATAATTCCTAACTGTATTCTAAATATTTGTCCTTATATACACTGAAAAGAGCAAAACCACTCAACAGGGAAATTTCTCTTTGCAACAGACTGAGCCCTTTACAGAAAACCACAACTAATCAAAATGTAGAATTGTAGAGCCCAATATACAGCTACAAAACAGCTCCTGTACCTGAGGCACAGGGAACTTTGCTGGAGAGGTGCGGAAAGATTGTAAGAGTTAGAGAATCAGGGAGTTTGACATGAGATTGTGTCTCCTAGGAATGCTTGAGATGTTACAGACACAACATCTCACCAACATGACTGCCTAAACATATTTGATATCCAGTGTCTCACCAATATGACTACCTAAGCATGTGTTATATCCACAGTGTCTCACAAATATGACCACCTGAGCATATGTTGTATCCACAGTCTCACCAATATGACCACCTGAGCATATGTTATATCCATAATGTCTCACCAGTATGATTACCTAAGCATGAACTGAACAAGTACAACAGTAGCTATTATATTAAAGCAGAATGTGAATGCTGACAAAGCCTTAAGCCCACACACAGAACTAGAATCAACTAAGGAATTCTGGGAGTAGAAGAAAAAGTCTTCTCCAGGGAAGAACAAAATAGATGGTTTTCTAATGCCAAGTGTTAAGCCCAGAAAATATATATATATATATATATATATATATATATATATATATATATATATAAATAATATTATATAGATTGAGGAAGTTGTATAGATGTATATAGGAATACATGTGGACATGCATTATATGCAGGTAATGAAATTTAATCAAAAAAAGTGGACATGGATTTGAAAGAAAATAGGAAGGGGTATATGAAAAGGTTTGGAAGTAGGGGAGGGAAGGAATGATATAATTATGCTATAATCTCAAAATCTCAAAAAGTATGAGCAGTAATATATATCAAAACAAACAAAAAAAAAAAACGGGCTGGGTAAGCAAGTAATCAACCCCTTCATGGCCTTTGCATCAGGTCACACCTCCAGATTCCTGCTCTACTTGAGTTCCTGCCCCGACTTTCTAGGACAATGGACTGTTACATAGAATTATAAGAAGAACTAAATAAACCCTTTTCTTTCCAAGTTGCCTATAGTCATGGTATTTTATCACAATCATAGAAACCATAGCTAAGCAAGTGCTTATAGCTACTCAGATCCAGAATTCTTCAGTACAGAATGTGTAATTTTGTCCTAGATACCAAAATTATAAGCATATTACTGTGAAAACTATAATATAAACAAACACAAATTAAAAAATAACACTTTTGGTTATTCATCCCTGGTCTTGTGAAAGGAGGTCTTAGGTATCCATCTTTCTCTAAAGGCTCTACAAACCTGGTGTTATCCAAAAGTGTTTTCTTTGATAAGTGCTCAGAAGTTTGATTCCCTTACTTGTCCCTAAGAACTACACAACAACTGAGAAAATGTTCTAAATCTGTCATAGATATGCCTGATATCTCAATATTTAATATTATTGTATAAAAACAATCATTCTTGATGCTTTGGGAAACCCAGATTCTAGACAACCCTCATCTCCTCTCCTAGTGTATGACTGGAATCTATCTCTTTGAACTCCAAGGTTTTTCACTTATTAGATGGTAGGAGTAAGGACTTTCCAGGTGCTTTCTTAATTTCTTGTGGATAAAGGATCTGATTTTCTGAATGAGTATTCTTGTTCTTCAAATGGTGAAAACATTTTTCAAATAATACATGTCAATATTCACTTCACAGAATCCTCTACCAATGTACGTACAAATCAGAATTAGTTGTACCATAATGATGGACATTGTTATGAATTCTATTTCAATATTGGCTTGTAAAAGATTAAAAACCTAGAATGTATTTAAAATGTGAATATAGGAGAAAGGAATATGAGGTCAATCTTTACATAGCGTACTGAATTTTCTGTAAACTTAAACACCACTCAGAAAATAGAATACAGAAATGAATTATTCCATTTTTCTGTTGTAATATTGTTGTGATCAGATGATTAAATTGTAGGGGAATTTACTTAATCCATCAATAGAAACTTAATCTTCTACAGTGATAAAGACATGTCATTGAATCAATGTTCCAATGTCTAGTCGGCTGATTTAATTACATCCTGAGATCTAAAGATATAGTGAAATACAAGAACTTATAAGTGAGAATTACATCAGGGGCACTGGTTAAGTGAATACAGTCTTGCTTTAAAAGACTGTATTGAATAATTCTTCTTGTGAGAGATATTGAAACTAACTGTACGTCAAATATATATAAGAAGTAAAACTATAACTGATCTCAGAACAAAATATATTATCATATAAAAAGTTAGGCAGTAAAACTAAGACCAGAAGTATTTTAAACTGTGAGACTAATTTCAGTCAATATGTAAAAGGAGGTAGGAAATTCACTAACAGATTAGTTATATTCTAGGCTTAATGGCCAAAATAGCAATAATTTATTCTGCATTGAAAATATATGTATCTACCCTGTGTATGCATGAATGTAAACTTTTGAAACTAAAGATTTGTTTAACCTGCCTCATTTCCCCCTTCTAATGACATTCTTATTAGATATTATTGTTTACAACAATAGCTTTTGACTCCATCTTAGTAGATAAGTTTTCCATTTCGTTTCTTTACTTTTCATAATAAAATGTTCATCCCTAACACCTGCTCAAACAAACAAATCTCTTCCTAATCAGTCAAAGAGAATGGTAGCCCGAGTTATTGGCCAGATGCTGTAGTTTGCTATCAAAGTTCTGCTGAGAGAAATTAAGTTTTCTTTAAAAAAAAAAAGCAGTCTAAGAGAAAACCTTTTTTTTAGAAACCTACATTCCAGCATTTGATGAAGTCTGGCAGCAGAGAGGTTCCACACTGAGATAATACGAGTACAGCCACAGGCAACATTCCTGCACAGAAGAGCACTTCAGTGCAGTGTCCAAAGTTTTATTGAGGATTTCTATAATAGCCAGCTGCATGGGTTCTATCTCCTTTTAAAATTTTCATAAAATGTATAGTGAGAAAATCTGTTTGCTACACTGTTCACTGTGCTCTGTATATGAGCAATTCTCTTACCATTTAGAAATAGGAACCAAATACTGTACTCACCAGAAAACTAGTGTAATTTTTTATAATGCTCAGAACTGTGTTTTATTCCTCTTTTGACTTATCATATTTAGTGTTTTGCTTAGTCATAAAATGACCATATTTTTCTTAATAAGAAATTCAATGTCTACTGTGGTGATCCAGTTGTAGGCATTTTATGGACAAACAATTTCACATTATTATAATAGAAGAATATACATATACAGCCACAACTCAAGGGGATACATTCTGAATCAGCATCTTCTGTACACTGCATCCTTTAAGACACATCACATTTCAGACACACAATTACTTTTGGGAGCAATGGGAGGGAATCTCAGTGAAAGTGGACATTTTCCTACTGTGTTACAGCAATGTGGGTCACATTCTCACTGTACTTTTAGGAAAATAATTTTCTCTAGGGTACATTCTGGAAGGCAGGCCAACCCAAAACAAAAATACCTCACTTGGTGTATGGAAGAATATTGGATGATGCTTAAAATCATGCTATCTCAAATGTTTTTGGGACTTTGTCAATAATAGTGTATCATTCTGAACTGTCAATGACTCTTTCAAATTTTAACACAGAATAGTGACATATGCTACAGACTATATACTTTGTAACAAAATAATTGAAAGATTAATATAAAGTGATTGAAATAAAAATTACCAGAATTTATAATTATTATACCATCATATACACTGACTCATAAAGAAATATTTCAAAGAGAAATATTGTATTCTTTGTAAAGGGAGGGACTTTTCCAAGGTATTATGGGTTATTATTGGATATAATTTATTATTTCCTTAGAATGAGAGCATCTATCCTTAGTAAACCCTATTGACTATCAGCCCTAATCACATACCAGAGCAGATAATTTATGTTACTCTTCTCTTTAAAGTATATTTTACTTTAGCTTTCTTATGGCTTCCCTCTATCCAACAAAATAGATGTTTCTCCAAGCTATGAACTTCTTTCATCATGGTCAACAGCCACACCCTCTAAATCCAACATACGTGTTAAAGTTCTACAAGCAAAGAGTCTTTCACTTCCTAGAACAACGAAAGTAAGGATTTTTGCTGAATAGCAAACACTAAGTATAGCTTGTATCTGGTTTACAAGAAATATTTGGTCTTTATGCTTCAAATACCTTAAAAGGTATAATAAATGTTTTCTTTTATTGAAGAGGAGAGACGTTTTAAAATGAACAACAACAAAAAAAAGCTAGCGAAATCTGTTGGGAAATTCTTAACAAAACTGAATTCCCTCATTGCATTTTTAGGGAGAGATCCTATTTATTATTATTATTATTATTATTATTATTATTATTATTATTATTATTATGCTAAGTGGACATAGTACTAAACAAACTTCTAATGTCTTATCCCATATATTAGTGCATCTGTCATTCCTCATCAAGAAAGCTTTTTCCTGACAGACAAAACAGAGACCAACACATACATGGTCAATATGCGGAGAATAAGAGGCTGGGCAGTGCTAGACCCTGAGGAAGACATCAGCATAACATCCATACTGCTATGGCTCAGGGACTGTTAGGAAAGGAGGTGGGGGAAGATGACCTTAAGAGCAAGAGGAGGTAGGCAACTATAATAAAACAGTATCATCTGATCACAAGAAGAAAGTTGCACATGTGAACTCACTGAGGTTGTGCCCCAGGCACACGACTGTGAAAGCTTAAGCCTGACAAAATAACACAGTACAGAGGTGGGAACAAGTTCTACCCTAGCTAGAGTTATTAGTAATAGATTGCTGTTGGGAAAAGTAGAATCACTTTTCTTTTAGGCAATGACCATTGATAAGTGAACCAAGCATCAGTAAATGGCCCCATACCCAAGATTATTTGGGCAATGAAAATTGAGTTGGGTAGGTTAAAAAAGAAAAGCAGACAGTTTGTTGTCTACGGAGGAGGGAGTGGATCTGGAGATCTAGAGGAGTTAAAGGAGATGAGATGAATATGAACAAGACACATTGTAAAATATTCTAAACTCCATCCAGGGAACAGATAGGCAAACTGCAGATATTCACCACTCCCTCTTCTCCACCAAATCAAATCCACCAGTCTCATCCTCAGCTCTGCAGCAGAACACCCTCTGAAGCCCTGCCCCATCCACAACCCATCTCCAGTCAAGCAAACAGCTATTCCCCTCCTAACATCCCTTCCCCCATTCATTACTTTATCCCAGACCCCAACTCCAGCCAGAATTCTCTGAGAATCAACAAGTAAATCTGGACAAGAAAGTAGGTAGGCTAACTGCAGATCTACCAACCCCCCCAGTTTCATACCCAGCAGCACAACAAAGCACTTGCTACATTCTCGCTTCTGCTCAGACACCAACTTCCCCAGAAGCCCACTGGACACTCAGAACAGGGGGAAAGGTAGGCTACTGCGGGTATTCTCCTCTCCTCTATGGCTTCCAAGTCCATTCTCCCAGGTTCACCCCCAGATCACAGCAGACCACAAGCTGCCTTCTCCCTCCTCCAGTCAACCACACAAACCTTTCCCTTCTAATCTTCCTCCCTCCACACATGGCCTTATCCCTGCCACCAACTGCAGCAGGCATTCCCTAAGAACCCTCAGGGCACCCAGACCAGGGCAGCAAGTAGGCTAACTGTAGATCTTCATGTCTCTTTCCTATCTTCCAAATCCAGTATCCCAGTTTCATCCCTCATCCTGCAACAGAACACCTGCTACAGTCTTCCTCCTCTATAATTTCTCCACAGATGCAGTGCTTTACCCCAGACCCCAAATCCAGCAGGCACTGCCTAGAGAAAAAGGTAGACAGACTTATTGTTTATTTGTTTATTTATTTATTTATGTGTTTATGTATGTATGTATGTATTTATTTATTTATTTATTGCATTAATCCAGGCATCAACTCTAGCATGTATTCCCAGGGAACCCACAGTCCAACTTAGACTTGGAAAACAGGTAAGCTAACTGCAGATATCCACCTTTCCCTCTGCAATCCCGAAACCAATCCCACAGTCTCATCCCCAACTTGCTAACAGAACACCTGCCTTGGCCTCCCTTCCTCCCCTAATCCCAACTCAGGTCAGTCACATAGATGTCTCCTGTCTAACCATTATCCCCTCACTCATTACTTTATCCCAGACTCCAAATCCAGCAGGCACTCCTTGGGAACCCAAGGCCACGCCTACCAGGGAAAGAGTAGGCAAATGGCAGACCTTCACTCCTCTCTCCTTCCCTCCAACTCCAATACCCCATTCTCAGACCTAGTTCTGCAGCATAATACCAGCAGCAGCTTCCCGACCCCATCCCTATCTCCAGTCATTCAAACAGATCATCCAGTCCTAAATCTACTCTAATAATTGCTTTTTCCTGAACCCCAACTCCAGCAGACACACTGCGTATCTTCACCTATCACCCTTACTTTCCAAATCCAATTCCCCAGGATCAGCCATAGCTCTTCAGCAGACCACCTGATGCATCTCCTGTGGATCACACAGATCTTCTACTCATTGATTACCTCAGGACCAGCTACCGAAGGTATCCCTGAGAACACACTGGTCACTCTGACCTGTGAAACAGGTAAGATAACTGCTAATCTACACCTCTTCCCCCATTCATCCAAGTTTAATCCCTGTTTCATACCCAACTCTGTAGTAGAACTTCTCCTGTGGCCTCTCCTCACTCTCTGCTTCACTTCCCAGGGGACTAAGTAGATCCTGGTGTAACATCCTGTTTTCCTCCCTGCAGTGGACCCGTAATCCTCCCACAGTGCATCTCTGTTCCGAAGTGTCAGTTCCTAATACCCAGAATCACAGTTTACCTGGAATTCTCAGTGGCCACAGGTATCAGGACCCTGAAAAAATTTCTGTCAGGCAACTCACACCCACCACACTCTCCTCATAACCAGAGAGGAAACAGAAACCACAGAACAAAACACCCACCCATCAAAGATAAGACCAGATATCAGTACCTAGAACTACAGTCTTCCCAAGCCCAGATGCCTACATGCCAGTGCAAAAACATAACAGCCAGGACAATATGTCTCCACCAGAAGCCAGCAACCCTACCACAACAGGCCCTGAATATTCCAACATAGCTGAAGCACAAGAAAAAGTCCCTTCAAACAGCATTTATAGATACAATAGAGGTCTTTAAAGAGGAAATTAAATCCTTTAAAGAAATTCAATAAAACAGAAATAACAGCCATTGATCCAGCTTTCATGAGTTCCCACTAGTTTGGTTTGGTCGTTTCTGGAGGTTTCCCCACCATGATCCTGATGCACTTGCTCATAGAATCCCTCCTCTTTCTCTCCTCCTGGACTCCTGGAGCTCTGCCTAATGTTTGGCTGTGGATCTCTGCCTTGAGGCAAGGAGAACAGCTTGGATTTGCCTCTACTGGATGTGCCTCCCCTTACTGTAAGTCTTACTCTTGGTTTGCTGGTTGTGTAGCTGGGTGGCTGGCCCCTGATGTCCTCCTGCCTGGCTATTGGCTGTTCAGGTCTTTATTAGACCATCAGGTGTTTTACACAGGCACAGTAACACAGCTTCACAGAGTGAAACAAATATAATATAAGCCAAAGTAACACACCTTAAAATAATACTCTACTACACAGTGGAAAGAAATAAATAAGATGTTCAAGACCTGAAAAGGAAATAGAATCTATAAAGATGAGGAAACAGGTGAGCCAACCTCTAGAACACAGGCATGGGAGACTTAGCCCCACCCCTCATCTGCCATATGCTGCCATTGGCAGGGGAGTAATGCCACTCCATCAATTTCTGACGCAGGTGGGAAAGCTGCCCCCGAGGCCATAAGATCAGGAGAGCTGGCCCTGCCCCTCATCAGCTACAGCAGTTGGAAGAGTGGCCCCTACACCATGTCTAGGCCACATAGTAGAGCTGGCCCTGAAGGTATAGGTCTAGAAGAATCAGCCCTGAGAACTTGAAAGCTGGAGAACTGACCCTTGCTCATCACTGCCAAGTGTGAATTAGCCAGAGCAATGGTGGAGAGCTCCCCCTGGTGGTGAAGACAGGGGAGAGCTGGCAGGCTGACCAACTCACCAGCTACATAGGCCCAGAACCAGGGTTATGTGTTGGCCTAGCCCAACATCCACCTGATCTATGATCTGCTGGAGCATGTGAAGGGACCAGTCCTGAAGACCCAATGCTGCAGGATCTCCACAACACCAGGGCAACAACAGGATAATCAAGAGGAATTCCAGTGCTTTTTTTATGTGTAAGTCTTTTTTTAAAAAAGTCTTAAAAAAAAAAGAAAAAGAAATTTTTTTCCTCAAAACTATGATCAGCCCAAAACTCCAGAAAAGCTTTTATAAACTATATCAATTCTAAATAAATCTCATTAGATCCATAGCAAATATATCGTGCTGTCCTAGTATTAAGAGAAGTAGATAAGGATAGTAGTCAGGGATTATTTTGGTTAATATTTGTACAAGTCTTAACTAAAAAAGACGAGAGTTTTGAAAATTATAAATAAATACTATAATGTTAAAAGATCCAAATATAATAATGCAACTCACAAAATCTCTGCTTACTAATCTGTATTTAAAAAATGTAAGCCTAGTGTTTCACAAAATCAATTTACATCCAAGTTCAAATCAGGCACTGGATCTTTGCTAGGGGGCCTTGTGTAGAGAACTGATGTGGTTTCACCCATACAAGTGAAGTTTCTTTTGCCAATCTCTTCATAACTCTGGGCTATAGATCTGTCAAAAGTGAGAATGCAGAAGCCACATAAACACTTGAAAATCAGCTCTATCCAATGTACGGGAGGAAATTTGTTGCAGATGCTGAAGGTTCAGTAGAACACTTAGAGTTACTAAGATCCATATACAAAAACCTAGACATGTAAAAGATTCCCTATCGATAAAAGCTCAGTAGTTGAAATTGCATCTGTTGGAGGGGAGCTACATGGCAGTTTGTGTTTGTCTGGTTCTCTGGGGGCTGTCTATGTCATGTCCAGCCAGCCTCTTTATTTCTAGGTTCAACATCTGTGCATTCAAACAAAGGGGATTAAATAATAGGTAAAATGTTTTTCTCTCTTCTGAGCATGTATAGGCATTTGCCTTGGTTCATAAGCAATTTAATATAACAATTCTTTACATATCATTCATATTGTATTATTTTAATAAGTAATTGAGAGACCATTTATAGTAAGTTGTATGCAAGCACCATCCATCACACATACAGAGGAATTAATTCAGTAATAGTTCATACATGGTCTCTGGTAAATATTTCCAAACATAGAAAAACAGATATATGTGGGAATTATAGGAGAGTATATCCATATGGAAATTCTCATTTCCAAGTCCAAGCTGTGAGCTGACCCAAGTCTTCCCATCACAGTCTGATGCTGTGCTTTAGTCTATAAGATATGCAGCACTATTTCTTCTCCTGGATTCTCTTGTCTTGCTAGGTTTCTTAGTTTCTCTTTGAACATTGACAGATAGCCTTCCTGGGATTCTCACTCTAAGCATGGATGTCTGTTCCAACCTGTTATTTCACAGCCTCTCTCCAGTCCTCTGATGGGGGTTAAAGGGTCAAGAACTTCACTCTGGTTTTCACTTTTTTACGCCTCCCTCTTCAGAATGTTCTTCCTTCACTCATGCTTTTAATGGTGTACTTAATGCTTTTCTAAGATCTTCTTCCATCCTCTTCCTAGATTTTAAAGATAGATTTTTTTATATTATTTTGTCATATTGTCCTGAATACTTTTGAAACCTTTTTATAATTTTTACTACTAAAACATTTTAAATTGACAGAGGTATATATTTCTCTACCATACCGAATCATTGAAGTTGAATTAATATTAACCTTTTATTGGATAAATTCAAAGATCTCTATCATAGCTTATGAGTATTAGAGGAAGGAAAAATTTGAAGATGTTTTTCTAAGACAAAGCTACCTTTTTTTTTTTTGTAAATCCTTCCAAATGACAGTTTATATCCAAGAATATTTTCTTTTGTTACATTTGTATTTTGTTTGCTTGTTTTGAGACCTGCTCTCCCTATGTAGCTCAAGGTGGCCTCAAGCAGAATCTTCCTGCATCTGTCTCTTAATTGCTAGTATTATAGATGGTCATCATGTACAACAATCTTAATTGTCGACATGTTTATTGTTTCCCCACTTTGATTTTAAACACAAATCTACTGGATTACATTAGGCAAGCACCAAAAGTCAAGATAATTATATTGAATGTTTTATTGGTTTGCTTTCTGAAAAAACTTTTTTTTATTATTCCATTGCTACTGAAATATACTTATGATATATTCTTGTTCTTAGCCACACAACTATTGGCATATATGTAAAGAGAGGAAGACATTGGGGGATTACAACATGCCTATATAATTTGTTTCTAGTACTAGCCATTTTGGTACATACCTTGTAAGCACATGATGAAATGAAATGTCACATTTTCAAAATGGAATGTTAAGCCATGGCCAGTGTTCATGTAACCCACCTTTTTTGTGTTAATGCCATAAAAGGACATTTTCAACTTTAACAATATTAGGTATTGAAAAGAAAATGTAAATAATAACTTAAATGTAAACACAAATATATAAACCTATATGCTTTGTGTGTTTTTTAAAAGTATAATTGAAGGATACCCTTCAAACTCATTGCAACTTCCCATTGGTTAGGAACATAATGTATAAGTGTAGCTTCATCAAGGCAAAAATGGTAAGTTTTCAAACAAAGTGTGTAAGAGTGAGTAGAGGGGAAGCTTGACTGAAGATGTTGTAACAGAGATGTATAGAAAGAAACAGTTCAAGGTTATTCTTCTGTCCCAAATGAAAAGAGATTGAGGCCGGGCGGTGGTGGCGCACGCCTTTAATCCCAGCACTTGGGAGGCAGAGCCAGGTGGATCTCTGTGAGTTCGAGGCCAGCCTGGGCTACCAAGTGAGTTCCAGGAAAGGCGCAAAGCTACACAGAGAAACCCTGTCTCAAAAAACCAAAAAAAAAAAAAAAAAGAAAAAAAAAAAGAAAAAAAAAAGAAAAGAAAAGAGATTGAGTGTACCAATTCTTGAGTGCTTCCAGCACTACTGAGCAATAGTGGGTACTAGGCTTGAAAGCCATCTGCCTGTGGAGACAACTGGGCTCATGTTCCCAATTAGAGTGGATCAAGGTTCCAGACTCATGAATTCCCCACTGCCCGCGAAGGCTACTTCTACAAAATTACAACTTTCATATTTCAGCATATATTCTCCTCTTTACATCTCAGTGTTTGCTCTGTTCCTCCAAACTAAATGTTCTGTTACCAATATCAGTTTCATCTAATATATGACTTACTTCTAACATAATTGACCTCTACATAAAATTTGACATTTAGCCTGTACCACATTTTGAAATACTTGGCTTCTGTGGCAAATTGCTCCTTTGAATTTTGTTTTCTGGACATTTCTGGACAACTCTGGATCATGATTACTTTTCTTAACCCTCCAAATTTAACATGAAAAAAAGTTTTAAAGAATGTGGGTCAGGTCCTGAGTTTGAGATGCTGTTCTAAAACAAATTAATCCTATTTCTGTCGGCAGGTTACTTCTGACTCAGTTTCTTCCTCAAAAGAGTAGTGCTAATGGTGGGACACCCTGCTCAGCCTTGATGCACAGGGTACTAGGCTTTGCTGACTCCCCATGGGAGGCTTTACGCTTTCAGAAGAGGGGATGGGGGATGGGCCAGGGGAATGGATTGGGGTAGTGGGAGCAGGGATGAGAGGGGGAGCTGTACTTAATATGTAGAATGAATAAAAAAAAATTCTTAAATAAAAAAATAACTTAAGGGTATTTCCTCTTGATAGAGGTGTTGTGGGAGTTATTATGAGGTCTATGGGATTTCTCCATCATCTTTGGCATGTCTACTATCATTGTTCTTGTTTAGCCCATAACATATCACCCCACACAGAACTAGAGGAAATGAAGGAATACTCAGAGTGGCAGAAATAATCTTCCTCAGAAAGGACCACAGCAATTGGTTATGCAGTGTGATCAACTCTAAGTACATATATACAGGTAACATTTTACAAACTGAGCAGGTTATATTTAGGAATAGACATGTATAAACACATTCATATTTTCATTCAATAACAATAAATGGAAAAGGGGACATGAATTTGAAAGTGAGAAAGGAGGGGTAAATGGGAGGATTTTGAGAGAGGAAAGAAAAAGAAGAATGATACAATTTCATTATAATCTCAAAAATAAAAGAAAATTTCTGAAAGTAGAAATTAATGCATCTAAAAACATTAGTATTAGCCAAGTATTTAACATGTGCTCGCAGTTAGAAATGAACTCCGTCAGCATCAGGTATTATTATTCTTACTTTATGACCATCATCAGAAGGCATACCTGTTTGTGAGTCTATTCTTGGCCATCTTCTCTCGATTTCATATTCACTTCGATGACTTAAATTTGTTTTATGACTTTAAGAATTGTTTACCTACTACCTGGAATTCTGTATTGAATATTTATTTATTTTTATATTTATTTGGGGTGTGTGTGTGTGTGTGTGTGTGTGTGTGTGTGTGTGTGTGTTCTTTGCATATACATATGTATACTTAATAAAAGTCTTTGCCAATAGAGGCCAAAAATGGCATTTGGATGCCCTGGTACTGGAGTCATGAATAGTTGTGAGCCATCTTTTGGTTTCTAGGAACCAAACCTGGGTCAGTTTCCAAGGATAGCAAGTGTTCATAGCTGTCAAGTCTCTTTCCAGCCCCAGCGCTAGGAGGAACCTCAGAAGTCTTTCGAAAGCACAGTACCGTTTCCATTTATTCAGCACTTGGATCCATGCTGAGTTGCCATAGACATCAATAGCTTGTAGAACGCGCTCCTGATAACATAGCAACCATTACCATTGTCATCAGAGCAGCTGTGAACACTTGGAGGAGCTCTTCAGTATTAGGCCAGTTCATGCTTTCTCATAGAAAGAGTAGATGTAGAAGGACATAGAACTTTCACCCGAAATGTCAGCCACTCCTTATATCTCTTTTCTACCTGTATGTAATTTGGCCCAAGCTGTAACAGATACTATTATCTTGTGAGGTGACAGAGTACCCAGAATGTGGAAGGTAGACTGAAGAGGACAGACTCCACTGCACAGCTAAAGGCAAGACATCCCACATGCTAAGATGAAACTTTCTGGTGGGATGGATGCTTTAGTTCTATGGTGAGTAACCTTAGACTGTTGTTCTACACTTAAGCCCAGTAAATTCATTTACTCTACATGTTGGCCTTTCACAGAATTTTTCTGATAGTCTGTCATTAGTTGATAAGCCATGTGTAGGAATTGCAATTTGTTAGTGTCTCCCCAAGGAAAGGATACGTGACAAACAATTCTACCATTCTGAAATAGGTCACGAGGACAAGCAGCATGTGAAGATGCTGGTGAGCCACGAGCCGCATGGCAAGGTATAGATTTGTAGAAATGTGTTACTTTGAGACATAGGAACGGTTGACAGGAGGCCTGCCACGGCCATACAGTTTGTAAGCAATATAAGTCTCTGTGTTTGCTTGGTTGGGTCTGAGCGGCTGTGGGACTGGCGGGTGACAGAGATTTGTCCTGACTGTGGGCAAGGCAGGAAAACTCAAGCTACAAATGGTGCCCAACGTGTTGGCAAGAGTTTCCAACCTAAAACTTGAGAAAAAAGATTCTAAAACGGAACTAAAAACAGCTTCTAAATTGTCTCTCTCAAATGAGCAGCAGCTGCCGGTTTGAGTTACTGGCGGGTTCCTGGCGTGTGTGCTTGACCTGCAGTATGGCGGGAATGAGGCCTCTGCAAATGGAACATTAAGCTGCGTGGTGGATTTAGCCTTTGCTAGTACAAAACAAAACAAAACAAAAAAAAAAAAAAGAGGTTTCTGGGCTACATGCTGCTTGGATAAAAGTGTAGACCCACTATTTCTGAGACTTGATGGCTCCCAGAGCTGGTGGAAAATGTACCACCGCCAAGTTGGGAAATTGAAGCCAGCAGCCACAGAGCCGTTTCAGGCTTAGAAGGCTACAGTTTAAAGCAATAAGTTCGCAATAAGACAGATTCAGATGGAACAAGACTTTAAATGCTTTACAATGTGTGTAAAAATGTACATAGGCTTGGAAGAGAGAGGAAAAGGAACATAGACAGTTATATAAAGAAATAGAAAGTTTAAAAAAATAAAGTCTTTAAATAGAAAGTAAAAGTAATATAAAAAATAAGCCACATAAAGATGGCTATCACACAGAGACTCTGGATTATGTTCTCTTTGATATTTGTAGCTGAAGAAAAACATTTGATTGCAAAGGCTGTTGAGTTATGCCAAAATGTATATTTTAAAGGTACCTTGACTTCAAAATTTAGATGTAAGGATATGTTGCTTTGGAAAAGAGGCTCTGTTTTTGTCTCTACAGAAAGCCAGAGGCTATGGATTTGTTCCAGATTAAGATACATCAGGTTTGACCAGCCAAGACCCCCTGAAAGGTCTCCGATGACACCATGGCCCAGATGATCCAACATCCAGAATCGTTTCAAGGCAACTGGCTCAGACGATACAGTCTCACGGACTACTCCATGAACCTAAAATTTTCTTTGTATCCCCATAAGATACTGCGCCCCCCTCCAGCAGGAAGTAGTAAGAGAAGCTATGCCCAAATTCCCAAATATACCAAGCTGGCTTTAAAGATGTGTAAAAGTTAAAACTTTTCCTTTTTAAAAAAAGAAAAGGGGAAGTGCTGTGGGATGTTCTGTATGTCCTGTGGGAGCCCTTCTTGGGTTCTTTGTGGCGTTACCCAGCAGGTCCGCATAGAGGATGATTAGGACCATGGGCCTGAGTGCAGGTGTCTGAGATGGTCTGCACTTGGCTGTGCTGGGGGATGGTCTGTATGTCAAGTTGTTCTGATTGATCAATAAATAAAACCTGATCGGCTGTGGCTAGGCAGGAAGGATAGGCGGGACTAACAGAGAGGAGAAATAAAAGGACAGGAAGGCAGAAGGACTGACTGCAGCCGCCGCCATGACCAGTAGCATGTGAAGTCACCGGGAAGCCGCCAGCCACCCGCCAGGACAAGCAGCATGTGAAGATGCTGGTGAGCCACGAGCCGCATGGCAAGGTATAGATTTGTAGAAATGTGTTACTTTGAGACATAGGAACGGTTGTCAGGAGGCCTGCCACGGCCATACAGTTTGTAAGCAATATAAGTCTCTGTGTTTGCTTGGTTGGGTCTGAGCGGCTGTGGGACTGGCGGGTGACAGAGATTTGTCCTGACTGTGGGCAAGGCAGGAAAACTCAAGCTACAGTCACGTCTTTCCCATCCCAGTTGGCATTAGTCATATTCTTAGTGAACATATTCACCAGAAAAATTTCTTTCCAATTCACAATTTGGGGTATAATTTTTATCCTCTTGCTCTTTATATGTCTTTCTCTAGAATTCTGTCTCTTTTTAATTTGGAGAAGCTGTCTCACTAAATTGCCCAGGCTGGTGTTGATTTCACTCTGTACACCAGTCAAGCACTGAACTTGTGATCCTCCTGTAGTAGCCTCTACAGAATCTAGGATTACTGGCCTAAACCACTGGTATGGCTCAATATACTAACATCCAAATCTTTGTTGAATAATGATGTAACATATGAAGGAGAAATAATAACTGGAGTCAGCTAGACAGAAAAAAATATAACTCAGACAACACCCACACAAATTATTGAACACAGCATTGATTGAGCCTTCACCCTTATTCACTAAACATAATTTCTTAAGACCGGTCATAAAATCTTTTGCCACTGAATCAACATAATATTTATATTAAGTTATTTCCAAATAGCAAATGTATTTTCAAAACATTTATGATGTAAGGAAATCATATGTACCTGTATCTATTTCTCAGCATTGTTTTTCTTATTCATTTGGGGCAGGGAGCATGGGTGACAGTATATTTGTAGAGGTCAGAGGACAACTTTTAGGGCCTGGTTCTCTCCTTCTACCATGTGAGTTTGAGGATTGGACTCTGGTCATAAGACTTGATGGCAAGTACATTCTATCTGCCGGGTCATCTCGCTGTTCCATTTTTCTGCATTTTTTGGTAGTGCAGCATTGATAATAAATATGTACAAAGTGTTTTAAAAATTATTGATGCATTTCAATTTCAACATAGAAAGCTAGCATTTCTATTGCTACTGGTGAGACATTTGTCCTAACTCTGTCCTTGAATTCAAATATGTTATTATGACATCTAACTTGTAATGTCAATTTCTTCCATCTTTATTGCACGTTTTATTCATCCCCACAATGTGTGTACACTTTGTTGGTTTATAAGCCAGAAGCAGATGTTTTGCTATAACCATGTCAGGAACACAAGATAATTTATATCATCAATCAGCAGTAAAACAGAGACACAATTTTATTTGTACTTTAAATTCAGAGTATATTCTCCATTCTCTTGTCTTCAGATGAATTCAAAATTTAATTTTAGGCCACGCCAACCTAGTAACTAGGCTGACTTTTCTTCCTTATGAAGATGAAGTCTGTTGCTCAGAGAGCAGAGACTTATTTATCAACAAATACTGGATGATGTCTTTGGCTTTCAGGATAATTTTTGACTTTAGATATGTCATTCTTACATCTCAGTAAAGTTACTAAATCTGACATTTAATTTGTTTCTTCGTAAAACTGAATAATCATATATGCCATTTTAACAGAGAGACTTGAGAATGATAAACCTGGGAAAATTGATGATCTTTAGTAATCACTGAATACTGTAAAGCTTTAGGAAAAATGATAAATAAATAGTTTGATTGTCATTAACAAATCCTGTCAATTAAAGGCTCTCTTGGGAGCTCCAAGGTCTTGGAGCTGCCAATGTCTTACATACTGATTCTATCTATTTGAAGGAGAATAGGACAAAGTCAAAATTCTAAATACAAAAATAATCTTATCTGAGCCTATTAGATCTAATTTTTATTTTTATTTTTGAGACAAACGAAAGATCAGAAAAGTGTCTTAGTAAATGGATGATAAATAACCCCATTTCCTTTATAAGCACCTGGTTTCAACAGAGTGACTGATTTAAAAATTAGGAATAATGTACTAAGGTTTCTAAAACCAATAGTAAAAGAACAGATTAAAGAAATAAGCATAAACATATGTAAATGCTGTATACTGGAGAAAATGATGTAACATAAGGAGTCTGTAAATTGAAGGGCTAACTGAAATTTCTTAAATAATGAAATAAAATATGTTTACCAGGTAACTGAACGCAATAGTAAGCTTGGCATGATTTCCCTCATGTTCAACAGACCTAAGTCCACTTAGACAATGATTGGTTACCATCAAGATGAGTGCCACTATTGCATCCATGGGTTCCTCATGCTATGCTATTTTTTGTTGTTGTTCGTAGGCATCCCAGCTTGATTGAACTATTGGTTGCTTTCTTCCATCATAAGCTTGCCTGATGCTTCCTGATACCATGAAATCTAGTCCTCAGGGAGGAGGTTTTAAGGTTAAATCTGGTTTGGCTCCTCTAAGTTCTGTGTCCAAAATGCATGGTGTCTTCAGCAACAGAGACTTACCTTCAACCTCTGGAAGTTCCCAAGCCCATCTGATCCTCTACAACACAACTTGTATACCTAAGGTCTCAGGAATGTGACAGAGATATGTGGGAAGGCTGTAAGAGCCAGAGAAACAGCGTGAGTGCTACAAGACTGTATCTCCTAGGCATGCCAGGGAAGTTATACCTTTGAACTGCCTGAATAAGACCAGAACAAAGATGACATGAATAAGCACCCTAACTGGGAAGGAAGAAATTCTACAGGCCCCAAATCCTAGACAAAGAACTAGAGATATCTTAGAAATTCTGAAAGTGGGAGATAGGGTTTTCTCCAGGTTGGAGTTATTGCAAATGTGTATCTAGAAGGAACAGTCAGCTCTGAAATCAGATACATACAAATAACATTATATGGACTGAATATGTTGTTTCTATGTACTTCTAACAACAAAGTACAAGAGGCTCTAGGCCATGATTTTGAAAGAAAGCAAGGGTGAGAATGCTGTGGGAACATGGGAGGGCTGAAAGGAATGTAGGGAAGGAGAAATGAGTTTCAGTCCTCAGCACACACACACGAAAGCCGAGAGCAAGGTTATGCATAATTATCAGCTCTCAGGGAACAGAGACACAAAAAAACCCCTAAAGTTCATGGGCTAGCACCTCTCCAGTCAATGAGTACTGGACTCTATGAGGGAGCCTGTCTCAAAAGTGAAGTTGAATAAAATTAGACAAAAATCAACAAGTGCTGATTTTTCTGGCCTCTGTATGCATACGCAAGCATGCTCATCTGCATGCACACATGAAAATCAGCACACACACAAACATACACACTTGCACATGCACACACACGCACACACACACACACACACACACACATGTACACACATACACTATGTTGAAAAAGCTGAATTATGTGCATAAAACCAGAGATTGGTCCTTTATTTTGAACCATATTCAAAATTCTCAATCAATTATACTTATATATAAGATCTTGACATTTAAATAAAAAAAATAAAAAGGAATTTATTAATAATAGACTGAGAAATAGTTGTCTGACACCAGCACAAAATCACAGGCAAAAAAAAAACCTTAAATAAAATAAGCCACCAATTGAAACTGACTGATTGTTCACTCTTTAATTTATCCATCAAGTTCTATCAGCACTAAACTGTGAGATGCCCACACACAAGGTCCATTTGTGTGGCCCCATTTTCTTGTCCCCAGTGACAGAACTATCACTGTTTTTTTTTCCTACATATTCTCCAACTGTACCAAATATTAGATCAAAAAGCCATAATTATATTATATATTTTATATGACCATTTTCAGACTAGTGCTTTCATTACAAATGGGTTAAAAAAGAAAGAAAGATTTGTAAATTTCACCTATGACACACAGCTATTGAGTACCATCACTAAGGAGCCAGTCAATGAGATCATCCAAAGGCCGTGTAGGTCTATCCTATCTACAATCACTTTCATGTTCTCCTTCATGTGTGAGATGGACAATTGAAGTGTTGTATTTGTTGATTTTGATGGATTACACATTCATCACAGTAATTAATTCAAAAGAATTTTGGTGTGGGTGTATTACTCTGTTCATGTATCTTTGCCTCTCCATTGCTGATAATCATGTAACACATGGCCAAACTCCATTGTAGGGGATATAGCACAGGTACAAGAATAAATATCTTTATAATTAAAAATAGGATGTCAAATATATGTCTGGGGCTGAAGTTGACTGGTAGAGTGCTTCCTCACATGAGAGACAATCTTCCTTTAAAACAGAGTACTACTGAAACAAACAAACAAAAATACATATACAGATAACAGCATGAGGATGAGGATGCCACTGAATTAGAAGATAACATGTAAGGTAGAGTCAAATTTAAGAAAAACTGGCTTTCAAAGTCTCCATTGAGAAATCGGGTGTTATTCTGATGGGTTTGCATTTATAAGTCACTTGGCCTTTTTCCTTTGCTGCTCTTAATATTCTTTCTTTATTCTGTATGTTTAGTTGTTTAATTATTATGTGGTGAAGGGACTTTTTTTGGGGGGTCTAGTCTGTTTGGTGTTCTATAGGCTTCTTGTATCATGAAGGGCAAGGTTCAAAGGAAAGAGAGCTTAGGGGAGCGGGAGATGCCAGCTGGATCAAGAACAGAGAGGGAGAACAAGAAATAAGAGACCATGATAAATGAAGACCACATGAGAATAGGAAGAAGCAAAGTGCTAGAGAGGTCCACAGAAATCCACAAAGATACCTCCACAATAGACTACTTGCAATGGTTGAGAGAAAGCCCGAACTGACTTACTCTGGTTATAGGATGGCTGAACACCCTAATTGTCATGCTAGAAATCTCATCCAATGACTGAGGGAACCAGATGCAGAAATCCATGGCCATGCCCCAGGTGGAGCTCCAGGAGTCCAATTGGTGAGAAAGAGGAGGGTTTGTATGAGTGAGAATTGTTGAGACCAAGATTAGAAAAGGCACAGGGACAAATAGCTAAACTAATGGAAACATATGAACTATGAACCAATAGCTGAGGAGCCCTCAACTGGTCAGGCCCTCTGGATAAATGAGGCAGTTGATTAGCTTGAACTGTTTGGGAGGCATCCAGGCAGTGGGACCAGGGCCTGTCCTCAGTATATGAGCTGGCTGTTTGGAACCTAGGGCTTATGCAGGGACACTTAGCTCAGCCTGGGAGGAAGGGACTGGACCTGCCTGAACTGAATCTACCAGGTTGAACTTAATCCCCAGGGGAGTCTTTGCCCTGGAGGAGATGGGAATGGGGGGTGGGCTGGGAGGAAGGTGGGGGGGGGCACGAATCCGTGGCTGATATGTAAAATTAAATTAAATTATAAAAAAAAGTAAAAACACTTTGTTTCTTCCTTTTCTCATGTGGTCTTCATTTACCATGGTCTTCTATTCCTTGTTCTCCCTCTCTGTTCTTGATCCAGCTGGGATCTCCCACTCTCTTTCCCTCGACCCTCGCCTTTCATTGCTCCCACTCATGTCCAGGCTGTTCATGTAGATCTCATCCATTTCTCCATCATTGGGTGATCCCCATGTCTTTCTTGGGCTCCTGTTTTCCAGGTAGCCTCACTGGTGATGTGAGTAGCAGTCCAGTCATCTTTGTTCCACATCTAGTATCCTCCTATGAGTGAGTACATACCATATTTGTCTTTCTGAGTCTGGGTTACCTCACTCAGGATGATTTTTTCTAGATCCATCCATTTGCCTGCAAACCTCATGATGTCATTGTTTTTCTCTGCTGAGTAGTATTCCATTGTGTATATGTGCCACAATTTATTTATCCATTCTTCAGTTGAAGGGTATCTAGGTGGTTTCCAGGTATTGGCTATTACAAACAATGCTGATATAAACATAGCTGAGCACGTGCTCTTGTGGTATGATTGAGAATTTTTTGGGTATATGCCCAAGAGTGGTATAGCTGGATCTTGGGGGAGATTGATTCCCAATTTTCTAAGAAAGCACCATATTGATTTCCAAAGTGGTTGTACAAGCTTGCATTCCCACCAGCAGTGGGGGAGAGTTCCCCGAGTTCCACATCCTCTCCAGCATAAAGTGTCTTCAGTGTTTTTGATCTTAGCCATTCTGACAGGCGTAAGGTGGTATTTCAGAGTTGTTTTAATTTGCATTTCCCTGATGATTAGGGATGTTGAGCAATTCCTTAAATGTCTTTCAGCCATTTGAGTTTCCTCTGTTGAGAATTCTCTGTTTAGTTCTATAGCCCATTTCTTAATTGGACTGTTGGTCATTTTGATGTCTGAGTTCCTTATATATTCTGGATATCAGTCCTCTGTCAGATGTGGAGTTGGTGAAGATCTTTTCCCATTCTGTAGGCTGTCGCTTTGCCTTGTTGACTCTATCCTTTGCTCTACAAAAGCTTCTCAGTTTCAAGAGGTCCCATTGATTGATTGTTTCTCTCAGTGCCTGTGCTACTGGTGTTATATTTAGGAAGTGATCTCTGGTGCCAATGCATTCAAGACTACTTCCTACTTTCTCTTCTAGCAGGTTCAAAAAAAAAGTAAAAACAAAAAAAAAAAAGAAAAACTGAAAATAGTGCTTTTTATGTTCACAGATTTTTGACCTGTCTATACTATTAGAAGTTAACATATTTCTTAATTAAGAAAAAACACTATTACATACATGTAACATTATACAGATGAGCAGATTATACTTTTGAATATGTATGTAAAAATATATGTGCATGAGATAACAATTAATGAAAAGGAAACCATCAATTTAAAAGATAGAAATGAGAAGGGTATTGGAGGTTTTGTAGTGAGAAAAAGAATGGGAGAAATATATTTATAATCTCAAAAATAAATGGAAAAATTGAAGAAGTAAACATTGTTCTAAAATTATGTCTTTTTTACATTAGGATATGTACCTGTAATTATTCCTTGTTTTTTTTAATCATTGATAGCTATTTATATTTATACTTTTAAAGACAACTATATACATTTCATGTATAAGTAAATATTTTGATACTTTTCATCATTGAATTATGATGATTAATCAAAAATTTTAAAGGCAATAACAAAATGATATGCATAGTGAAGTTTCAGTAATATTTTTCCACAAGAAACACATAATACTAAATATTAATGTGCCTAGAATTTAATAAGGAATACAAGATCTCGCATACTTACTGACTATGACAATGTCACAATGAATAATTTATTCTTTATTGCTAAATAGTGTTCATGTTATGAATGTTGAGCAGTTAATTTAGGATGTAGTCTGTTAAAAAAAAATCTACGTTGTTTCTATATTGAGGTTGCTACCAATAAACTTTATTATTTGCTATGATTCTTCATGTGCAACACCTTTTATTGCTTTGGAATAAATGTGTTAAGTACAGTTTTGTGCAGTTTTTGTATAAGAAACTGCCAAACTAATTTCCAGAAAAGCAACTCACTTCTCAATGATTAGCAAACATGTGTGAGCATCTAGATTCTCCCCATTCTCACGGTCATTATACGTTACACCGAGAGATTTTTGTTTGTTTGTTGTATCTGTTTGTTTTGGTTTTTGTCATTGTTTTTAACCATCCACGTAGTACAGGAATACTTCATTGCATTTTGTTTTCCTGGCGGCTAACTGATTCTGAACATTTTTTTTTTCATAAGCTTTTTTTTTTAAATCATTTTTACACCCTCTGGATTACTTCTCATCTTTTATACATTGTCTTTATATATGTCTAAATGGAGTAGGCTTTTGGTTGTGGACTTCAGAGAGATCTCAAAATACTGAAATCTTACGGCTTCTCAGTTACCACTGTTTTTTCCTTCCACAGCTTGTTTGCAGCATCACATTGCAAATACACACGCACTCATCTTTCTGCCTTCAGTGGTTTCCAGTTCTAAATTTTACATTCCAGTTCATGATTTATTTTGGATCTACCATTTATCTGGTGTGAGGCTTGGGTCAAGGTTTGTTCATTGCTGTTCATAGTCAAGGAAAGGCTTGTCCCTTCCTCCACTGAATTGCTTCTGTAGCCTTGTTGATAGGCAGGTCTTATTTGTGTAGCTTTTCGTAGACTTCTTTGTTCTCTGTATTCCATTTCCCATTTCTTTTTACGGCTTTTTAATATAATGTTATGCACAAGCTGCCTAGTGTATTGTGAGTATAGTATCTACTACATAATAATCTGTATGCAATGTATAATATGTAGAGATATTATATATAATTATCTCTCTTGTAGCACATACTAAATAATGTGATTTCTCCTGTTATATCACTTTTTTAGAGTTCTTTAGGTATTATATATTATGTTAGACATTATTAAATTTGGATCAATCCTGCCATTTCTCCAATTAATTACAATCAGGTTTTTCTTAGTAAGGATTGTATTAAATTGACACAAGGCTTGTGGAAGTAACCAACCAATAACATAATTGACTTAAGTTTTACTCCATGAGATGGAACATCTGACATTACTTGAGTGACCAAGAATTAGAGAATAGATAGCCCAGGGACATAGGATAAAACAAAAAATCTAATAGTTTCAAAAATGTAGTTATAAAATGATTCCTAATGATATTCTGTTATACTCATAGATCAGTGCGTTGCTCAGCCATCATCAGAAAAGCTTTGTCCCACAGCAGATGAGAACAAATACAGAAGCCCACAACTAGACATTGTTCAGAGAATGAGAAACCTTGGAACACTCAGTCCTAAATGAGATATCCCCATCAAATCTCTTGCTTCAGAGCTCAGGGAACCCCATGGAAATGGAGGCAGAAAGAGTATAAATGACAGAGATGACAGAGGACACGAAGAAAACAAAGCCCTCTAAATCAACCTGAGTAAAGTTCATATGGACTCACAGAGACTCAAGTAACGTGCGCAGGACCTTCTGTCTTGCATACAAAGGTCTGTACCAGGTCCTCTGTTCCTATATTTTGGCTTCCAGTTTAGTGTATTTCTGGGATTCCTGAGTGTGCAAACAAGTTGGTCTCTGATTCTTGTTCCTTCTCTCGATTCCTTTCCTCCTGTTGATTTGTCCTGTCCAACTTCGATGTGATAGTCTATGTTTTATCTTATTAGATTTATGTTATTATATTAAAAATACAGGTCTTTGAAAGAAAATAATTGTACTAAATCTATAGGTCAGTATAACCTGCTCATATGAGACATACAAACAATGTTTAAATCTAGTTTCTTTAATTTTTTTCAGTGAGGAGAAGAAAACCAACACAACTCAACTTTGTTTATATGGTTAATAACATAATTTAGCTAGGGCCTTGTGGTTCCACTCTACTGAGACCTTAGGTGTGGTTAAGAAGTATCTTCCTTCATAGAGTCCTTCCAAGTAAATTCTTGGGAATGTGCTATTTGTTAAAGCTAGATCAAAAACCAAAGCAACTCCCCCCATAATCTTAAATATGTTTCACTTTATGAAATCCTTCTCTTCCTAAGGCCTACTTCTATCCTTGAGTATCTCTCTCTCTCTCTCTCTCTCTCTCTCTCTCTCTCTCTCTCTCTCTCTCTCTCTCTCTCCCTCACACACACACTCAACACTTCCATATTATTTAACTTTCTACTATATTATTTTTTATCAAATTTTGTTTTATTATGTGACTTCTTATTTATTGACTTGCAAAACATTTTAGAAATACCAAATTGCCTCTCTTGTCTACTTACATTTCTGTATTTGAAAATTTTGAGAAGTAATGCAAATATGATATACAGTTTCTGTGACAGGCAAAATATGCTCACTGTGAATATAAAAATATGCTGACAGTAGCTACTCAAAATGGAGATATCTTGTTATACACAGCACAATATGTTATAATGGGAATTTCTAAAATGATTTTATAGGTACTTTCATTTTTATGTAACTTGAAACATGGGTGCTCATTTTTCATATAAACATCAAGGCAACTTTCAAAATGGCAGTCTGCAGACAGGAGCAAAGAATGAGATACACTATACCTAATCTGATTCCAAATGCAAAACTATTTTTATTACCATTCTATTTCACAGCACTAAAAATAGCTGAAAAACAGAGTGGTAACCAATAGTTGACATATTACACCCATGGTGTACACAGGTTCTACAATCACACCTGTGATATATGAGACATTTCATATCATGTGTCTTTACTCTCATTCTTTATCCACTGACATTATTTTTATACACTGTATGTCTACAGACAGGCAAGAAGGAAAAAATATTGGCTCTCAGGCTGGGACTAAACTCCCATGATTAAAGTCCACAGATGACATCTTTCCCATTCATGAGCTACAAAAGGTCACAATTTAATTCTGCATTAGCTGCAAACAGTGTGTTGGCCTTTTCTTCCTTCCTTCCTTCCTTCCTTCCTTCCTTCCTTCCTTCCTTCCTTCCTTCCTTCCTTCCTTCCTTCCTTCCTTCCTTTCTTCCTTCCTTTATTTCTTTTTTAAATACTCACAGACAATGAGCCCAACACAGAACAGAATAGCACACATATCCATATGGACTCTTCTTTGCATGTTTTCCAAGAAGTTTATTTTGAGCAATAAAGAAGTTGTGATACTCCTATGCTTTCTTTGTTTTGTCTTTTTCAGAATCACAACCTGCTGACAAAAATGCAAAGATATTTCCTCCTTCGTTTCCTCTCAGTCATGCATTCACAGTTGTTGCCTTGGAGTTCACAGGCCACACAAGCCTGGTCTGCAGATGTCATTCTATTTACTCTTCTCCAACATTTCCAATGAGACATGCTACAAGAGGATTCCTAGACCATGCTCTCTCACATTGGTCTTATTTGAAAGACTTCTTTCTCTAATGCTGTTTATTTAGAAAATGTTTAGTTAAGCAGCTCACATATCACTGTTTCTGCTTCTGTTATTTACTTGATTTTAGAAAACCTCATTGCAAAGTGGAACTGTTCATGTTTAGTTCATGGCATGACCATACTCATCACTTCTCCATTTGTACTTTTGAATTCTTCTTCTCTGTTTTCAACATATACTCTTTTCTAAAAAGTCATTTCAAATTCAATGGCATTTTAGCATTAAAAGATCTGAATTAAAACAGTGTTTACAACTAGATATGAAAGGGAGACTTTATAATAGACACTAGTGAAATTCAGAAAATCGTAAGAACATACTTTAAAAACTTTTCAGTTGTTCTCTGAAGACAACAAATAAGATTTTATGTATCAGGTCAATAATAATTTAATTTATTGATATGGGTTGAGAAATGTTCCTTAGAGCTACAACTTCATACTTAGAGCTATAACTTAAATTTTTTTGAAGGTTAACTTAAATTTAAAAAAAAAATGGAATAGTATGTAAATGTGGAATTTCATTATTTATACTCAGGTCTATTTGATAAATTATTTACCTTCCCTGAATCAAAATAGAATGTCATATACTACATATATTAAGTGAAATGCTGCTACTTAAGAACTCTGCTGCTGTCATATACAATGTGGTTAAACAATTAGGATTGAAAGATACAAAGCAAAAATGATGAGTATATTAAAATAAAAGTAAAACCATGTTCCACAAAATTGAAAAATCTAAAAGAAATGGCTGAAGTTTTAGATGTGACCTATGAAATTTAAACCAAGATGAAATAAGTTTTAAACACATGAACAAGATTAAATATATATGAATTATTTATATATTTCTTTCCTTGAATTAAAAAAAAGTAAATAGTTTCCAACTTTTAGAATTGAGATCACAACACGATAATTATGCATCAAAAAGCTCTATTCTTGAACAGTTTGTTACAGACAGATTGCAAATGACAAATCAGATTCTTTGTAGTATTAATGAAGCAGTTATTTATCATCATCCAAGGAAAGCACAAAATATAAAGGAAAGGACAAGCCCATGTTTACCATTGTACAGTACCTCATAGAGAACATTCAAAAAACAGCCTGAAGTGGACAAATGGATTGTGCTAGGATATTATTTTAAGGTATATTATTTTTATTTATGTTGCATTTGTTTAACTCTGTGAAGCTGTAATATTTTGCCCTTCTAAAACATCTGCTAGGCTAATAGAGAGCTGAATGGCCAATAGCAAGGCAGGAGAAGGGATAGGTGGGGCTGGCAGGCAGAGAGAATATATGGAATGAGAAATCTGGGAGGAAGGAAGAAGTAGCCAGAGAAGAAGAAAGACTCTATGGGCCAGCAATCTAGCTACACAGTAAGTCATGGAATAAGAAACAAAGAAAGGTATACTGGAATAGAAAAGGAAAAGCCCAGAGACAAAAGATAGATGGGCTAAGTTAAGGACAATTGGCAAGAAACAAGCGAATCTAAGACCCGGCATTTATAATTAAGAATAAGCCTGTGTGAGTGATTTAATTGGGAACTGGGTGGGAGGCCCCTCAAAAGAACAAAAACAAGTGATAACAGCATAGATAATCTAATAGTATATATTCCTAGCTCAAATAATTTTTATATAAATTTCAAATAAATGTAGAAAATAATTCTATTTGTGTAAATAAACTATACATTTTAAAATGGGATAAATTTTGTACAGTGTTGATGTGGCTTAAATCAAAGCAAAATTAAGAATAGATTACTCTTTTAAAATTTGCATGGACAAACCAACCTCAGAAAAGCCATTAGAAAATAATAATAACACAACTAGTGATTCTATGTGGTGACCTAATTCTGATTCCTTCCCTATGTATAAAAATCATTGAACTCTTCATTTCCATCAACACTATAATCACCAGAAAGAGGGGTAACTTCCCTGTTAAGAGAGAGTAGGGCCATGGAGCAAACTCTCCAGTCTCCCAAATAGAGAAAGACAGAAGATTCTGAGAATGAGAAACCAGTATAAAGGGTTTAATGTAGAATATATCTCAGTACTAGGATATTTTTCTAACATACACAGGGACCTGAGTTTCATCACTAGAAAGGGAGAGAGAGAGAGAGAGAGAGAGAGAGAGAGAGAGAGAGAGAGAGAGAGAGAGAAGCAAATTAGGTGTGAGCTTCAGTTTTAGCCTTCCAAAAGACTTTTGATATAACATCAGTACTGTTTGTTAAAAATCCCAATTTCTTCATGCTCATGATATATCCAATTTTCATATAAACTTTTTTCACTTCTTGACTTTCAAAGTTATTAATTCGTGGAACATTCCCTTCATGTGTTACTAACCACTTTTTTAAAGAAAATTCATTCAAATGTTGAAATGTTTGCATTAATATTTATAGGTAATATACATGATATAAATAAATACCTGTATAATAGATGTAGAAATGTATAAATAACTACTTGTAACATCTTATAGGGTATTTGTCATTATAGGCTTAGTTTTTTTTATCAATTTCTTAATAATTCTTGTATATTTATTGTACTACCTCCTTTTTGTGTCTAAATAGCTCCATAAAATTATCTACTGAATATTTTTTACAGACTTCAAGGCATTTATTCATTAAATCAGGAAGAACTGGCTTTGTATGGAGTAATTTTGTTCTGTACAAAGATATAGATTCTTTCCCCATTAGCCCAAGCCTAGTTTTGTGTCAATAAAGGAACTTTGAAAATATATCTCATATAAATTTCACCTTTTTCTTATTAATTAAAAATTGGCATTTGAGCCAGGTGGTGGTGGTTCATGTCTTTAATCCCAGCACTCAGGAGGCAGAGCCAGGTGGATCTCTATAAATTCTAGGCCAGCCTGGGCTACAGAGTGTGATCCAGGATAGGTACCAAAACTACACAGGGAAACCCTGTCTTGGAAAAAGACAAAAATAAAAAAATGGCTATTGAAAGGCTAGATAGATGGCTTAGTGGCTAGAAGAATTGGTTGTTCTTGTAGAGTATCCAGATTCAGTTATTAGCATTCTCATCATAGCTTAAATGATGGAGTGCAGGGAATGCCAGTCTTTGGCAGGGGATCCTGGACTATATAAAATGGAGACAATTAGCTGAGTATTAGCAAGTATGTATTTATCACTCTCTCTGCCTGATTGTGGGTGCAATATGTCCAGGATCTTCAGGCTCCTATTGCATTTAGCATAATTGACTATACACTAAATGTTATGCTAAAATATGTCTCTTTCCCTTTACACTACTTTTATTAAAGTGCTTTATCACATCAACAGGCAAAGGAACTAAGGCGTAGATACTAAGTTTGGTTAACTACAAAATAGAAATATTCAATATTTCAATTTTATTTTTCTTGACCAAACTTCGTTTGTTTTGAGATGTTATTAAAATAATGATAGCAGCAGTAACTACCTAAAATGTTTTAGCAATCAAGCCATGGGTTGTAGCTTCCACTCAATCATATTACTTACATTTGGAAAGGAATTGTGGTCTGTTCAGACTATTTTGGTATTATTTAATGTTGACCATGTATATCTTAAAATCTCTATTACTAGTTCAAAATATAGCAGAATCACATAATATGTAACTTATATCATAGGCCATTTATGAACTAACATTTATTGTCATAAAAGGAACATCTATTTCATATCCCCTATTTTCTTGACTCAGGGATCATCACAGAAGATAGGGAGAAAGATTATAAATGTCAGAAGCTGTAGTTGAGCACATGGGGACAGTGTGATTCAGACACAAAAGGACAGATATCTATATAAACTCATAGCAAAGCAGTTATGACAGCATGGGCAAGACCTGTGCATGTTCAAGCCAGATAAAACTTCTATCTTTTAGAGAGGAGGTAAGTGTAAAGTCCCACCCCTAGCTGAGGGGATCTTGGCAATTGATAACTGCTGGGAAAGGAAGAATTACTTTTCTAAAGGGTGTGGCCCCTGGTAGAACAATCACTATCCAGTGGGTGGCACACACCCAAGTTATATAGGCAGCAAAAGTTATTTTGTACTATTTGTTTTTAAAGAAGATTCACAATTGGGTGTGATGGTGACCATGTCAGAGGTGCAGCAGGGAGCAATTGAAGTTCAAGGTGTCAGCTCACCAGGAGGAAAAATCTTGATGGGTGAATCTCTGGTAGACAAGGTCCCTAGACCATGGACTCCAGAATGTGTTTTGCTCCTGCTGTGCTCTCACATGTTTCCTGCTGCCATCTTTCTCTGGTATCTGGTATGATGTAAATGGGTGAGGAGAGATCCCCACTTTTTGTAATGTAATATGTTTATATCATGGAAATATCCCATTCTACTAGACATGTTTACATGTGGATTATTAGGAATATGATTTCTTCCTAAGTTGTACTGTCTAATTGATAGTAATAATGTTAGTTTAAATAGAGTTTTTTTTTTTTTTGGTTTTTCGAGACAGGGTTTCTCTGCGTAGCTTTGTGCCTTTCCTGGAGCTCACTTGGTAGCCCAGGCTGGCCTCGAACTCACAGAGATCCGCTTGGCTCTGCCTCCCGAGTGCTGGGATTAAAGGCGTGTGCCACCACCGCCCGGCTTAAATAGAGTTTTGATGATTAAAAATATAAACAAGGAAATGTCACACACCTAGAACACATGAGTTTCTACTGAGAAGCCATATAGACTTTGGCTTAGGTTGATGATTAAGAAAAATAACTGAGTCCCAGTAGCCCAGCTAGCTTAAATTCTTTTAATCTTAATGTTGGGAGATGTGTTCATAAGTTTCAAAGTGCATCTTGGCTGAAACAAAGCTTTGAAAATAAGTTAAAGTTAGAATAAGATGTTTTTGTTAAATAGCTTTGATGTGAAAAACCAAGAAAGACAATCTAAAGTTTTAGAAAGGCATGTAATTAAATGAGGAACTCATTAAGGTCAGGGAATAAGAACAAAGTAGCACAGTTATTAGCTGATGTACCTATTCTGCTAGGATTGGTTGATGACCAAAGATGATGATTAATTCCTTATATTCATTTCTGCCCTCAATCTTCTGATATGAAAAACTACTGATGAGTGGGTATGCACACTAAAGATTTAAGTAGAGCTGACTGTTTTTCATGTATAAAAGATTATATTTGTGATCCCTTTAAGGTTCCTTATAAATTACCATTCAACACAAGTAATAAAGTGATTGGTTCTTTCTTTGTAATCACAATATGCAGCCTGCCAATAAAAGACCCAATTGGGAAGAATACCTTCCCTGCCCTCATGGTTAATCTATAACAAGTTGCTTGGGTATGAATGTATGTGGGTTCTTGGGATAATTTGTTTTTTCACCTGTAATACATAAAATGTTTAATCATGTCAAGGGAGATGGAAAACATGTTTTTTACTTGTTTTCATTGTAATCATTCACCTGAAAAACAGAATGTAACTACATTATAATTTTTATATTGCTTGAAAGATTTTGGTGGGGTATATAAGCTGTAAGGCAAAGAATAAAGAGAAGGCGAAGGAAAACATCAAGAGAGACAGAAGGGACATGTCTGGATATAGATAAGAAAAGAGAGTGTGGAACACAGAATCAGAAACACCATGACAACTAAAATTACATATTAACCCTCCAGTGCTGATAGAAGAATAGTTCAATAACACACTGTGGTGGTTTGAAAGAAAATGCCCCACCCCCACCCCAAAGAGTGGTACTATTAGGAGGCAAGAGGCACGACCTGCTTTCCTGAGTGCTGCAGCTGGTAAGGGGAAGGGTCAGCTCACTTGTCTGTTGCAGGCAGTGAGGGGTTAGGGGTCAGGGGGGCATCTCTCCCCTACCCACACTGCCACAAGCGTGACAATTAGTGGGTACAGCTCTCCCATGCTCACACCATCAGGGCTGGCTCATCTGCTCGTCAGCAAATAGGGTTGGCTCTATTGTGCAGGGCCTGCTCTCCCGAGTGTTGCAGCTGACAGGGGGGGGTGCAGGGGCAACTCTACTGCTCTTATGACCTCAGGGACAGCTCTCCCACCTGCACAGACATGAAGCTGAGAGGAGACATATTGGGTGAGGTGGAACAAGTTTAATGAGGGTTGGAGAAGAGAAATATTCAAAATATATTGTGCTTGAAAATTTTCAAAAAAATAATAAAAAATGAATAATGATAATAATAAATAATGTAAAGCAACACAGCTTCCATCCTCAATGGCTATTAAAAAAATAAAAAACCAAATAATCCACTTAAAAATGGGGTAAAGATTTAAACAGAGACTTCTCACTAGAGGGAAGGCAAATGCCTGAGAAATACTTAAAGAAATGTTCAATGTCCTTAGACATCTTGTAAATGTGAATCAAAACTACTTCGAGAACTGACACCCATTAGGATGGTCAAGATCATTAACACAAGTGACAGCACATTCTGGCAAGGATGTTGAGCAAGGAGAACACTACTCCCCTGCTGGTGGGAATGCAAACTTGTACAGTCACTATGGAAATCAATATGGCAGTTTCTATAAAAGTTCAGAATTGATTTACCTCAATATCTAGCTATAGTACTCTTAGGCATATACTCAAAAGATGATCCATCCTACCATAAGGACACTTGCTCAACCAAGATCAATAAAGCTTTATTTATAATATCAAGAAACTGGAAACAACCTAAATGTCCCTCAACAGAAGACTAGATAAAGAAAATGTGTTGCGTTTGCACAATGGAGGATGACTCAGCTGTTAAAAAAATAACAACAGAAATTTTCAGATAAATGAATGGAACTAGAAGAAAAAACTTCCTGAGTGAGGTAGTACAAACCTAGAAATATAAATATGGTATATATTCCTTTATAAGTAAACAATATCCAAGCTACAATCTATAGAGCCAAAGAATTTAGGTAAAGAGGACATGACTAGGAGGGATGCATGGATCTCCCTGGGAGAGGGAAATAGAATAGATTTTATGGTCAGACTAGGGGCAGATGGGAATGGGAGCAGGGGTGAATGGTGGTGAGATGGAGTGGAGGGAGCAAGTATAGGGAGAAATGGCTGGAAGTGGGGTACATTTGGAGGGAGGTGTGGAAACCTAGTGCAGGAGAAACTTCCTAGAAGTTATGAACCTGGTGCCAAAAAGGACTCCTAGTAGTTGGCGATGTGGAGTGTCAATGGGCCATTCCTCGTTGTCAAGTAAATCTTCCCGTGGTGGTACTGGATTTCACTAAATGGACTTTTTGGCCAAAAGGTCCCATGGGAGTCCCCAAACAACTCAGGATGTCACTAAGACAAAAGGTTGCTCTCAGCAAACTATCAGAGGAAATCCTTTTTAAATGAGAGACAAAAAGGGAGTGGATCAGGAGGGAAGAAGGGGTAGTGAGGAACTCGGATGAGTAGAGGGAAGAGATACCCTATTTCAATAAAAGGAAAAAATAAGAATTAAATATGTAAATCTAGATATTCATACTCAAGTCCTCTTTTTCATCACTAAGGCATCTTCTACCTATATTATTTATTAAAAACATAAACCATTTGCTTCAAAACTAACTAACTAATAAAAACATGTTGGGAACTATGAGACATGCTAGCTATACTTGTAATGAGTTTTGCTGCCATTAAGTAAATGGATGGTTGTTTAATGTTTAGTGGAATCTGTGAATATGTTAACTGTGGTGATATTTTATTTGTGGTGAAATGTGGTGGTATTTTATTTGTATGTTAATAAATAAAGTTTGCCTGGAGATCAGAAGAAATTGAAAAGCATTTTAAGCAAACACAAAAGTCAGGCAGTGGTAGCACACACCCTTAATCCTATAACTTAACAGGCAGGATCTCTGTGTATTCAAAGCCACACTAGGGAACAGAGCCAAGCGTGGTGACACATGCCTTTAATCCCAATACCAACCATAGAGACCTGGAGGTCTGTACAGACAGGCAGTGACAAGGAAGTGAGGTAGCTGGGCTAAGAGCCAATGAGAGGGCAGAAAAGCAAGGCATATAAAGGCATGCATAGATAGGAAAAACATCACATTTGGAAGCTGCAGAGTTGGTGAGGTAGGTTGGCTGGTGGCTGTCACTATTACCCTGATCTAAAGCTTTGACTCCTATATTTGGCTCCATGTTTTTTTATTTAATAAGACCATTTAGAAATTAGTCTACAGTTAACACTGAATATGCGATGTGACTAATAAAGCTCATGTTTACTGGTGAAACATGCAAAATCATTAATGCAAATGAAAGTTCCATGTTTTTTACTGAGCGTGTAATGCAGATGGGTTAAACAGATCACACAGAGAAACTTCAGGCCATATATAAGCATGTTGACCTTCACAAACATGAATATATTATTCAACAGATTAGAAATGCAACATACAGATAAACAGGTTAGCATTATAGAGGAGATCTATAAATATCATTGGGTGGAAACCAATGAAATTCTACTTGTTGTCTTTTTCAAAGGAAAATGTCTTAAATATTCAAAGAAATAATAATATTCTTCCCAGATGGGGACACCTTCAGAAGATCTTAGGCATTTGTCAAACGTGAAATTTAAAATAAATTCTGTCTTTAAAAAAACCAGATATCCACAGAGGAGAATAATTTGCTTTAACATCCTCTTGAGACAATTAGTGAATAAGTCTCCTGAATAAAGTATCAGAAACAAGTATTATTAAAACCATTAAACAGTCTTTTTTTATAAGAAGCCAGTTCGGTTTAATGAAAACACATCTGGTTCAAGAAATAAACTTCGGATATTGAAAATAGTGAATCTGGTGGAAAGTGGAGGTGGGGAGGCCCTGGGAGGAGTAGAGGCAGAGGGAGCTGTGGATGTGATGTAATGGATGAGAAATGAATTAGAAAATGATGTGTTTAACTCATATTATTTTCTGTGTATCTGTGGATGAAACTTATATGAAAAAAAAACCCTAAAGATAAATTTATAATCATTACATATCACAAGACAGTGATTGATGTGGGATTCACAATCTAGGAGAAAACAATAGGTATGTATGGAGAAACAAAAAAGAATAGAGATTTTAGTAAAAGAGCAAGAAAGTAAAGGAGATTTAAAAGGAAAGATAAAAAGATATTGAATGTGGTTTTAATGGATTACCCTCAGTAAGATAGGTCTAAAAGCTGTGTGGAGGCCAAGTGTGGGAATGGGAACTCTACTAGCAGCAAATAATGGCATTTTTACACATTTACAGTGAATGTGAATATCTGTGAGTATCAATATGAAAGAAAAGTAATTGCATCATTTAATCTTTGAATGTCTCTTCTGCACCTGATCATGTCCTAAATCCTAGGAATAGAGTGTTTAAGGAGAAAAGGGGTGGTGGGGGAAATAGAACATTGTGATGAGTTGGGATAGGAAACCTTTTAAAATAAAGGAACAAGCAAGTTTTGTAGCATATTGGCCCTTGGAGAACTATACACTAACCGAGAGCATGGACTCATCTGTTGAATGTGGATGTCTTAGGAGCAGTTTTATATGGTGGTCATGAGATGTTTCATTGACTAGAAAATATTTGGAGCAAACAGATACAGGAGTCCAGCCAAAGAGTTTTGGAAATATCCAGAAGAAAAAGGGACAGTCAGGAAATGTGAAGGCTAAGATGCAACATTGGCTTGACTCAATATGACCTGAACAAAGGGAATCAGCTCTGAAGAGGCAAAGAAAGGAAGATCTTGATGGCTTGGTGGCCAGCCATTTTAGATGACTGAGCTAGCTCTAATAAGTTCAGTGAAAGACCCTGTCTCAAAAAATTAAAGTCAAGGGCAACTGAAGAAGACACTCAATGTCTACCTTTAGCCTCTGTGTGCGCGCGCGCACACACACACACACACACACACCTGCATATAACACAAATCCACATTAATCATACACACATTCATTGTATGAACAATAACAAAATAAAAATGAGAAAGTTTGTGAAAATGCAACTGCAAATAGGACATAGAGCCATAGATGAACAACAGAAAGCCAGAGCAGTAGAAATGACAAAGGAAAAGGATAAAAAATGTAGAGAAAAGTAAATACCTAAATTATCATGTCAAAATGATAGCCCTTGACATGAACGCTTCATACAAAAAAAAACTAATGAAATTGGATGAGAAACAAATGGTACAAATAATCATAAAGATGTGACATTTATAATGGCAATGGAAAAAAACAATTTCAAATACCATATATAAATTTGAGAAGATAGATGAAGTGTAAAATTGCCTAAGAAAATACATTTTACTAATTTACTTAACAGAAAGATGAAATCTATCAAATATAGATGCTTTTACTGCAGAAATTATCTACTATTTCAGCAAAAAAATAAATACTAAATGTTTCATGTATTTTTCTAGAGCAAAGAAACAAAAAAATTGTATTTATAAATGTGGTTTTAATTGAAATAGAATTATATCACTTTACCTGCTCCCTTTCCTCCTTCCAAACTCTCCTATGTCTCCCACTCTCAAGCTGATAGCCTCTTTTTTTGATTATTATTGTTTCACACACATATGCACATGTATGAAAAAATACATGAATATAAGCTCCTGAGTCATTTTGTTTAAAAATGATTTGGTTACAAACATAATATGAATGTCTAGTTCAGACAAAAATTTCAAAATATTATTACTGAAGGACTTGAGGGCAACTCTCTGAACTTAATTCTACAGAATCAAATGACATGTTAAGAAAACGAGAATGCAGAACTGATTGGGTGTTACATGAAAGCTGCATTACTGCCTATGTACTGATGTGCAGTAAGCACATCAACATATTTTCCTTTTAGGAGATACAGAATATATGTTCTTGACATAGAGATAAGCCCTTGGCATTTTCTTGGTAATTGGAATTAAGTTGGATCAGCCCTATTTTGTTAACTAGAAAAGACTCCCAATCCACCATCCCTGGCTCCATGTTGATCTGAACTCTTAGTGTGTTAGTCTGGACTCTTCTACAGCTTCAGCATGAGGGTTGACTGCCAGAGGCCTCAACTGTCTGATTAGTGTCTTAGAATGTTCAGACCATTGCTGAACATCCATTGAGGTATGAAACAGCATGCTGAATGGATTACCAAAGGCAAACAATTTAATCATTTCTCCTGATGGAACTTGTATGAAAACAGTGAGAAGTATTTCAAGTTCAAACCACATGTAGTACATGAAGGGTGGGGTACATGCCCATGCATTTCTTTTAATTGTCTTTTTTCTGTATACACTTCTTGAAGATGTGTGGTGTTATATTGTGCCCCTCAATATAGTGTGTACTCCAATAAAGCTTATCTGAGGATCAGAGGAAAAAGCCAGCCACTAGAGTAAACACAGAAGTCAGGCAATGGTAGCACACACCTTTTATCCTAGCATTCAGGAGGCAGAGATCCATCCAGGTCTGTGTGAGTTCAAGGCCACACTGGGAACAGAGCCAGGCATGGTGGCACATGCCTTTAATCCCAGCACTAACCATAGAGGTCTGGAGGTCTGTACAGACAGACAGGAAGTGATGTAGCTGGGTGGAGAGAGAAAATGAGATGGCAGAATAGAAAGGCATATAGGTGAGGGTATACAGGAAGTAGGTCTCTTTGGAAGCTGAGGAGTTGGTGAGATGAAGTTGTCTGTGGCTTGTCCTATTCTTCTGATCTCTCAGTTTTAACCCCAATATCTGGATCCAGTTTTTTTTTTAATGAATAAGAGTGTTTAGCATTGTCTTACAAAGATGTAATAGTAAGTAAATCCCTATCCTGAGTTCCCTTAAGCCATTGCAGAAAATTATTGAATCCATGAAGGAGGTCCTGGGAACTTGTGATTTATATCTGGCCCATTAAAAATGCAGATCTCTTGGGTTTTGTTACTGGAAAGAGCCATGGGTATAGATTGTAACACAGCCTTTTCATATGGGATATTACTCTGACTCCAGGTACAAACTGTCAGAATTTAATTGCATTTTAGAGTATCCAGCGGATATCTGAGAATTAGCTGATGTAACAAAATATTCTCAGACATTTGATTAAGAAATGCTGTGAATAAAATTAGGCCATGCATATTAATAGACATAAGAAAACTATCATAAGCTAAAAATACCTATTACAAATGCAATATGTTTTCTTTGGCTGTAGAGAAAATAGGCCCTAGGGTAGAAAGTTTTATGGTTTTTGCTAAATAGCAGGTCATCAAATTACTTTCTAAATATTTTTGCTTATATCCATGGAGCCCTGATGTTCTCAATACTGATCACATAAGCCTCTTTTTGCAGTAGACAGTGTAATATAAAGAACAAAACTATTTTTCAGACACTCATTTCTGATCCCTAGATGTGATCATTGTTAAGGTTTGAATATGGATTGATTGTGTGTCCTTGAATTTAAGGAATTGGAGCCATGTTTCTTAATGTGTTGAGGTGAGAGTTGATGAGGCCTTTAAGAGTGGAGGATAATGTGATAGTGACAGACATGTCCTTATAAGGGCTTAATGTGACTAGTAGGGGACATTTGAGATCTCCAAAAAGATTGTTGTTATGAAATCTAGAACTTATCCCTGAATTTCTTTCTTGCTTTTACATGTGCTTCCTCCATGACATTATACATCATAATGTCACACAGTGAATAATATAATGGCCAGAATTACTGTTGGTGCCAAGAGCTATGAGCTAAATCAATTTGCTTTCTCTATAAAGTTACCTAGCCTCAAGTATTTTATTTACCAAACAAACTGGACTAACGGACCCATCTTAAATATTTTTTTGTGTTTCCCTAGTGATTTCTAACTTATATAAGTTTTAATTACAAAGAGTTCTTTCCTGCATTAGCCAGGATCATGTTAGCTTAAAGTTACTGGTGTCATCCATAAATGTTTATAAAGACAATAGATTCATTTGGATTCGTATCACTGACTGACTTTTGTCTGTACATACTTCCAGAATTGGCAGTTACAAATTATGTAAGTTCAATGACCATTGACTCCGGGATAAGTGCTTTCATATTTAGGATCCAGTATTAACCAGCTCCACCTGAGAACCCTAAAGTTGTAGTAACTTCTAGTTTGAAAGTCTCTCAGAAGTGGCGTGCAAAAATATACAAGTTGTGTGTGTATAAAACAGAATGCAAAACAGCATTAAAATAGTTGAAACCATCTGCTAAGGGGTAATAGAGAAGTACATGCTTTGCTGCCCTTGCTGGCTATTTATTACATAGGTGATTTTTGCCGTGGTCCATGACACAGCCTTTAAGAAGTGCGAACATTACAGGTAATTTATGGCCCCAAAATAGAAAACATGAGTCCTTAAGTGCATGAGGGAATTCAAGACTGAGCAGTTATGATTTTAAATGTTGAGAATAATCTGTGGGTTCTTATAAGTGTTTTGTCATTTATAGTAAAGAATAATTGTAACTTTATCTTCTTGATTGGTAAGGCTTATATTCTTTGGCAAAACATCATTTGAAATTACCTAAAATAAATAAATAAAACACATAAGATCCTTAAGGAAACTGAAATAGCTCAGATACTACATTTTCTGTCCAAGAGTTAAATGATGAACATGGGAACAATGCAACTATTTTACTTTACTACTTTATTTGTTGAGAAAGAGTCTCACTATGGAGCCATGAATGCCCTCAATCTCATGATCCATTTGTCCCTGTTTCCCATATACTGGGATCAAAGTACGTGCCACCAAACCCAGACTTAAGGTCAAGTTTTTATTGAAGGCTAAAGAGGTAATATCTTCTGACTACTATATTATGTTTGACTTTAAATGAATATCATAGATGAAAAATCTTAACACATTATGATTTTTTGAGATTCAGACATCTTTATTAGTGAAAAAGAATGGAAAAATTAAAACAATATAAAAACAGAATGTAACATGTTCAAAATAGGAGAAATATACTTAAACATCTTTCTTTTTTATATTTTAATTTGTATTTTTCTCCTTTTATTAACCACAGATTCTTTACTCATACAATATAACCTGAATACAATTTCCTCTACCTCTATTCTAACAGCTCCTCCCTTCTTTCTTGTGTAGGTGAATCCACTCCCTTTCTGTATCTCATTAGAAAAGAACATGCTAATATCCACTTATGAGTGAGTTCATACCATGTTTGTCTTTCTGGGTCTGGGTTACCTCACTCAAGATGAATTTTTTCTAGTTCCAACCATTTGCTTCAAGTTTTCTGATGTCATTGTTTATAACAGATGAGTAATATTCCATTGTGTAAATGTACCACATATTCTTTATTCATTGGTTGAGGCATCTAGGTTGTTTCCAGGTTCTGGCTATTACAAATAATCCTGCTATGAACATAGTTGAGCAAATGCCCTTGTGGTACAATTGAACATCCTTTGGGTATATGCCCAAGGGTGATATAGCTGTGTATTGAGGTAGATCGATTCCCAATTTTCTGAGAAACCTCCATACTGATTTCTGATGTAGCCATACAAATTTGCACTCCCACCAACAATGGATGTCATGTGCTTTAAATTACTAAAAAAAAAAAAAACTTCATAAAACTATAAAAAACTTATCAAATGAAATAGAAGCTATAGTAATAAAGAGCTAAAAAGAGTGAATCTGAAAATATATCCTAGAACATGGAACAAACATTTGGCAGAGCAGTCCCTAATTTATCTTTGATTTCATCAGTCTGTTCGGGGAGATGTCTGGATCACTGCAGTATTAGCTGAAAGACAACCACTGTGTTTTGTCAGTGTAATACCAATGAGTTTTATCAAACACATTACTTCTGGATAATTGGGAAAACCATTATTACAGACAAAAAATGTTCAAAGTTCATGAGTCAAAGCTATTTGCTTTATTATGTGTATTAAAAACTAAGATATTGAAATTTGTTTCACTGGAAATGTATGCTTATGAATACAAGGGATAATTAGAGGGTGGAATTTGAATTTTGTGTATAATTTAGGTTCTGCTTACAATACTTCAATACATTTCTTTCTTTGAATGAAATGAATCTGTATCTTTAAAAACTGGAATGGAATGGGGAGAGAATTACACTTTAAAATCCAAGTGTGGGGGATTCTTTTAAAGGAAAATATTTGAAGTCATATATTAATATTTGCTTAAAATATTATTTGATGAGAAATAATATCCTTTGGAGATCAAAGTTAGAAAAGTTTTGTATTTTTAAATGTAAATGTTAAATTAAAAGGTAAAAGTTTTCTCCTTATAGTAAAATTACAAATTGATTTAAACCATTTAAATGTATGATTCTAAGAATAAATTTAAACATGTCTAAACAGAATAGTTTATAATTATAAAAATACAGAAATTATATTTCAGAGTTTTGAGATAAGTATCCTGAGTCATGGGTTTGTCTTGAATATACTATGAAGCCAAGAATTACTTTGAAATCTTGATTCTCCTGCCTGTCTTTCCATAGTGCTGGGTTTATAAGCATGCACTATCACTTCTAGATTGTGAGGTCTGGGGCTTCGTTTTTGTTAGGCATGTCCTCTATAAACTGAGTTACACCACTTGCTCAATGATTATTTCTTCAATTACAAAAGTAAATCCAACAGTGTTACAAATTCAATTGAATAGGCACATGCCTTACTAAATATAGCTAACAAAGCTGAGTATATATTTTCAATCATACATTTGCAGTAGCCACACTGGTTACTGGAAAATACATTGGGAGTAGTCACATTGGTTATATGCAAAGGGTGATAAAGGTCTACAATATACACTAGCTGAAATACAATACAATATTTTCCCAGTATGTGTTTGGGAGAAAATAGAGAATGTAGAAAAAATGATTTCAAAAGTAGCATTGAAATTCTTCAGAATTAAAGGAAAATATATGTGTGACTAAAACAGCAAAATTATATTCTAAGTAGAAATAATATAACCAAACTCAAAATAAATATCAAGATGAAATTGTTAAACATGAAAGATAGAGAAAATTATAAACTAAGATCACAGAAAAATAGGTTTATGGAAGTTATAATAATCTCAGAGAAAATGACCTTTCCAGTGAATGAATTACAATAAACTACAGACTTCAAATAATTTATTTATACAAGATAATTTTCAACTGACATATCGAAACCCATAAAGCCTAAATCTCAGTAACTGGAGTGGAAAATAACAAAGATTTTAGGTGTTTTGTAGGTCTTTTCATAATAGTCTCACAGAAAATTAGTACTTTGTGTCGTGTTTCAATGTAAGGGAATTAATGTCCAGGAAAAAGACAGAGGAAAGAGAACCCAAGAGTTTTGTAATCATCTACCTAAAACTGAGAATTGAATGTAAGATTAACAATAACTATAGACATAAAATACCAATCAAAGATATCAATCAAAACCAAAACGAAAACATTGCCCAAAACAACATGGAGTCTGTTTTGTGTTTGCCAACTATTCCTGGGCATGGGGCCAGCCCTGGGGTGTGGTTGATAGATCCAGCAAGACTCCATTGGAGAAAACTGATTTTTGCTTTCCTAGAAGGTATCAATTAAATACCACAATTTAATAGATGCACTTTTTAATACAAATATTATTATAACCTCTAATGGTGCATTCTATTTTACATATTCAATACTTCAGCTCTACCAATAGAACTAAAATGTAAATGCATATCATATTACAAACTACTTTGCATTTCCCTTCAGTCAAATAGCCTCAAGTGTATTTATTATCTTCAGTAATTGCTGTAGGATATCACATAGTAAACTTATATATAGCTCCAATAATTGAGACATGCCTGTCTTTGTAAGTCTTGTCTAAAATGCTCATCCATTCATTTATTCAACTCAGTCTTATGGATCTCCTTGGTTCCTCACTGAGACAATATCTATAATTAAATTCTCAACCTTCTAAAGTGTCATTGTAGCACTACAAAGGAACGAAAAGCATTTAATGCTGTAGAAGAAGTAGATACTAAATTTGAGCGAAGGGATAGAAATACCCATTGGCATTTAAAATGTTTAAAAATGGAAAAGTTGACATAAAGATCATGTGGTGACCGACCTATGGGAACACTGGGATAGCAACATATAAGTGATCTGGCAATAGTTATCATGGACGTAATTGCCGAGCTTCTTGCATATATATCTGTCTAGGTACTCAAATTACCCAGTAGCAACATAGAAAGGTCCTGTATCCAGTTGGGAATCATGACTTTCTAGTTTTAAAACTGCCACAATAACAATTCTTACTTCAGACTCAGTGAATTAAATAAAAATGCTCAGAAATATAAGGGCCATGAGTTACAGGACAGCTTGGACTACATACAATGAGACCCACGAAGAAAAAATAACACAAAAAAATCAGGTAGGTTTTTGTTTTTCATTTTCTTTTTGTTATGAAGTGGTTTGGATTTTTATGGTAATTGCTAGTTGTAATTATTCATATTTTTCTCCCACACTTTCTATAATTTTTCTGGCTCATTTAATCTGCTTTATGAAAAGCCACTGATTTAACTCACATTCCCCCTAAGATAGAGATTCATACATTCAACTTAGAAGTTACTATAGTAATAAGTCCATAGAAACAGAAGAGGATGGTTTGGGAAAAGAAGAAAATGCCATGTACGTTAGTCAAGCAAACAGGAGGCAATGGATGAATCACAAAGGTTAGGAGGATTGTAACTATTTAGAAAAAGGAACTCTTGCAAAAGGAGATATTTTCCAAAGGGTCAGATTCCATGTGATAAACAATATAATGTACACTGTTGCTAAGAACAGCAGTGCCCTCTGTTGCAAGTGTGGTAACTCTAATCATGGATAGGAATGAATAAAAAACAAAGGCAAAACCAAAAACAAACAAACATACATACACACAAAAACACAGCCATGTGAGGAAAAGCTTTGGTCTTCATGGACAGTCATTGCTGATCAGAGGGGAACCACAAAATAGTGTCATTCACTATTTTGCTGATCTCACTCTCTTTGCCATTTTTAAAAGAATGGAGTAATCCATTGAGTGAATACAACCATTAATCAGAGTGCAGGGTGATACAAATCAAGAAGCAAAAATAAGGCCTCTGGGTAGATGTTAGGGTTAATCAGAGGATATTTGTCACATAATGATTATAAGCTTACTAAAACAGAATAGATATCTGAGAGTTTAACTACTCTAAAATACACCTATTTCTCAGAGATTCTAATGACATTTTGCTTTTTTGACAGCTTTGGCTATCCTGGAACATCCTTTGTACACCAGGATGGCCTTGAACCCACAGAGATCCACCTGCCTCGGCCTTCCAAGTGCTGGGATTAAAGGCATATGCCACCATGCCTGTCGAAATATTCCATTTTAAGTGGGTTCTAACAATTTAAAAGCAGGTTTAGCATTTAAACTCATAGTATCTTAATTTTTGTTTGCTTAGGATAAGGGAGAGAGAAAATACAAAAGGAATTATTTCAAAGGTGGGGCCAAGATATTGGTGTTATTTATTTGTTTTCCTTGACAGTTTTTGACTCTGCCAGTCTGGGTTTCTAAGCCTTTCTTACACTGTGATCATCACATTAGAGGTAAAGCCAGAGAGAATACCTAAGTCTAGTCTCTTCTCTGCATTTTCTTTGGTTCCTGTGAGATATCATTTTAATTTTGAGTAAAAGTGAAGACTTCAATTGGTCATACTTTATAAGCAATAAAATAAGGGATTCTTGACATGGTTTTTCTATTGCTGTGCAGTCTTGATGCTGTTTAAATTCTCTGATAAACAACTAAAAGGGAATTAGAAAAGCTGAGCAACTTGTTCATATCTGCAGCCAACTCCATGTAGATAACCAAGAAGATGAAATGAGTTGAGCTTGGAGAACTTTCCTTTTTTATTTATCTGCTTCTTCTGTCTCCTGGGATAGTACCTTTTATTCATGGTCCCCATATTCAATAAAAGCACTTACTTAGAAGAATGTTATCACTGAGTCACTAGAATCTTTGCATCTAAGTTCAGATAAAACAAAGATAGTCCTCAAGATCAGCCAGAATTGCCATTTCTAGGCTAAGTGCTACACAGCTGCTGCTCTGTACTTCATGCAAATGCATCACATTATATTTCAACAGCCTGCTTCTTAGGTTGCTGGAAGCCATAGAAGCTTAGTAATGCCCTTGAGCTATGGACTAGAATTTCTGTCCTCCCTGACTTAAAACCTGTAGACCTCAGTTCTATTCTAAATATCTACATGATGGGAGTAAAGAACTAACTTTCAAAAGTTATCTTTTGAACTTCTCAAGCATGCACACACACAGAGAGAGACAGAGACAGAGAGAAAGAGAGACAGAGAGACAGAAACAGAGACAGAGACACAGAAAGACAGAAACAGAGAGACAGAAATGAAAATATACAAATGTAATAAAATCCATCATAATAAAACTAACGCTACGGTAAAGAATGATAAGCTTTGTCTGAATTGAATCCAACTTCAGGTAGATATCCTAAGGTTTTCCAAGTTACTTGAAATTCTATACTCAGTTTTCTCTAATTTAAAATGAGAACATTATGACCTATCTCTTAGTCTAGTGACCTAGAGTATATAAAGTTACACCTGTGGTAGGCTCTGGTTATCCATAGTCCTTTGTCATTCCTGAATTTTCTCTTTTTGTTTTGAGTCCATCCCGGTTTCAAATATTTCAGGTTTGTGCTATCATATGCAATTTTGTATGAGTGTTTATTTTCATAAAGAGCAAGCTACAATTTCAAAATCAAAGGGCTCTTAAAAGAAAAGTAAAATGAGTACCCAGTATTTCTTTAAATGCCCTCATGAAGCACTAAACAATTCAACAAAGAGTTACTTTTACAGTGATGTTAATTTCTTTTATCTACAAAGAGTTCAGATTATTTTATGTAACTGAATTTGTGTAATAATTCTATGTGTTATTAGACTACATATGTTTTAGACAATAATAAACAGATCAAGCATTTTCATAACAGCTGAACTGCAAGCACCCAGTAGAAGACTGCTTGGAAAGTAAAGATTCATCTTAAACTTGGAAAGTGCTAGCCTGTGTACCAATTTTCTTCTATTGAAAATTATCTGGGCTTTGTCTCCTTTTCATTCCAACAATCCAAATATCTCAAGATCTGTCACAGCATTCTCATTTAAATAAGAGAAAACTGAGTCTAGCTAGAATGCTCAATTTTTGAAAACATTTAGAAAGCTACAAAAGTTGTATTCACCTAGAAGGCTATAGCCCAAATATATTACTAAAATGAATGATTTTCCCATATAAAATGTGCCCATGTATCTATAATGACATATGGTATTTTTAATCTTTCTGTGCAATGGCCATGATATCAGTAAAACACTGTTTGTGGTTGATGCTTAAGAACTTCTCAAAAACATAAGTTGATTATTTTTTCCTATGATGTTTTAAACTATGAAGATAAAATGTAGTTGGAGTTTTTCCAGTTTGGTTGTGGCTTTAGCAACAGGCATCCTCTGAGACCAGGACAGTACAACACTGTCCCGAAGTGGCCTTTGCAATCTGGAAAAGGTATATTGCCCTTTTCTTTAAAGGCAGCTGAACCGTCAGTGGACCAATGGCTTCTAGTGTGTAGTGGAACAGTAGCTGAAAAAGTTATTGTTGAAAGAGTAACTAGGCTGATGGAGTCTAACCTCTCAATAGTAGATTGGCACTTAATAAAAGAGATGAAGCCACCCATAAGCCAAGAAGAACAGGATGCAGAGAAGAATGGGATGCTGAGATGAAGCCACACACACTAGCCAAGAAGAATGGACAACTGAATTTCAAAAACATCGACAATTTCCAGAATTTAAAATCCTGAATCATGACAGGACACTAGAGGAATTCAGGTTTATATGGTACATGGGCTACTCATACCAAATGTGAGGTCAAACTGTAGGCCTTGTGTACATCCTACTTCACAAATTATTCTGTCAGATATGCTAAGCCTATAGGCTGAAGATGATGCCCCAATGTTGCAGAGAAACCTCAGGTGACTGTCCAGGCAGCTGGCTGTTTCTGTCAACTCACATTTTTTTGGAAGTCGCTTGTTTGTACTTCCTGTTTAAGTAATATTATAGCCTTCTGAGGTCTTTGATGTAGTTGAAGACTAGGTAGTTATAATTTCCTTAGTTATGATAAAAGATAAGTTAGATATGAACCATAAACTCACAAATATAGAATAGATAGGATATCTTCTTTAATTTTTCCAAATACAAGTAGACTAGATATTGTAACTGTAATTCTTGCTTGATAATTGTTTTGTTATATGTAATTTTACTATGTTAAAGTTAAAGCCTTCCTTTTTGAAAAAAAGAAAAGAGGAAGTGCTGGGGATGTCTTTCTGTATGCTGTGAATGTGTTGCTCTGATTGATAAATAAAAAGCTGATTGGTCAGTAGCCAGTCAGGATGTATAGTATAGGCGGTATAAGCAGAGAGGAGAATTCTAGGAAGCAGAAGGCTGATTGAGGAGATGCTGCCAGCCACCACCACCATGAGAAGCAATATAAAGTACCGGTAAGCCACAAGCCACATGGCAACTTATAGATTAATAGAAATGGGTTAATTTAAGATATAAGAACTAGATAGCAAAAAGTCTGCCACTGCCATAAAGTTCATAAGTAATGTAAGTCTCTGTGTGTTTACTTGGGTCTGAGTGGCTACAGGCCTGGCCACGACTGGAGAAAATTCCAACTACAACTTGTCATATGTTAAGTGTCTGTTTTTTTTTTTTTTCATTGCAGAGAATGGTATTACAATGGAGACAGAAAAAAAGGAATAGAGCAGAGGCAGACAGAGGAGACAAAAACAAAGACAGAAATGGTGAATTTGTATACTTAGTCTGAAAAAACATATACATTTGCATCTAATAATTCCTATGTTAATTTTTTAAAAAATCTCTCAATTGTCATCACAAAAACTCTACCCCTCAGTAATAATTAATAGTAATATAATAGTAATATAAAAATAATGGTAATATATTTTTATGTGGTAAATCATAATTTGGATCTATGAGCCTAAGTTTCCATAAATAAAACTCAATTTCATTAATAAGTGTGTCTCTAAACAATGCTTATTTCCTGGAAATTCAAAAGGTCAATTTCCCTCATAGTTTCTCTCTACAGATTGTGTTCGTTAAGCTTTGGAAAATATAATTGTAATATTTATTTCCAACTCTAGTTTAAAGTCACTGCAGCTAGAAGTCAAACCCTTAAGCTTGGCAATACAAATCTGGTTCCTCATTGCTTCAAAATCACTGGACCTAGCCCAGAAAATTTGATGCCTAGCCTAGGTGTCAATAAAAAAGTACTTTGACAGGAACTTAGGAGAAGAGAAATAGGAATTAATGCAGGTAAACATGTGCTCTGCATAAAATGCAGAGTGGAAAATCCAAAGCAGGCAGAGAAGATGGATGAGAGAGACTAAAAACTCATTCATCTATACTGGGAAGGAGAGGCAGAGGACTATAAGAGATTAAAGAAGGTGTGATGTCAGGGGTGGAGAAGTATTTATTTTTGGCTCAAATTTTAATCTTGCTCTCATATCATAACAATTACACTTTTACACTGAGTTGTAAACATTCTCATTTGTTGGGCTTATGAGTCAGATCAGCATGTAGACACTTGCCACCAAGTATGGTGACCTGAGTTTGATTCTCAGAATCCATAGTAGAAGGCAAAAAGCAACTCCCACACATTTTCTCTGACCTCTCTACATAGGCCATAGCATGGCAATGCCAACACACACACACACACACACACACACACACACACACACACACTACACACAAAAATAAATGTTAAAGAATCCCATTGTGTGGTGATATTTTGCTTGTACTCAACCAATAACATTTGCCTGAAGATCAGAGGGCAAAGCCAGCCACTAGATTAAATTTAAGGGCCAGACAGTGGTAGCATACACCTTTAATCCTAAGACTCTGGAGGCAGAGATCTATCTGGATCTCTATGAGTTCAAAGCCACCCTGGACTACACAAGATTTATCCAGTCTAAAAGAGAAATAGAGCTAGGCAGTGGTGGCACACACACTTTTAATCCTGTATTTGGGAGTCACATGCCTTTAATCCCAGCATTACGAAGGTTGAGGCATGAAGTGATATGGCAGAGAAAGGAATATATGGTGGCTGGAGGCAAGGGTTAGGTGCCCTTTTGGCTGAGGACTCAGAAGCATTCAGTCTAAGGATTTGTAGAGACAGGATCTTGCCTCCCTTTTGACCTGAGGACTCGGTAGTGGTGAGCAGTTTCTCTAGTGGCTTGTTCCTTTGTCTCTCTGAATTTTCAGCATTTACCCCAATATCTGGCTCTGGGTTTTTTTTATAAGACTAATTAGGATTAATGCAATACCATTGATCTACATTTACATAGTGTAATTTAATGTTTTCATCATACAAATTTCCTACGTACTCAGGATATATACAAAGCCATGCTGTGAATTGTTTGCTGAAAATTCACCATATAACTGATATAATTGGCCATTTCTAGGAAATATTAATTTAAATGTAATAGCAATATATTTTGTTAAAGAGAGACCATTTTAAGGTCTTTGTGGGTTTCCGTTTTTTGATTGAGGTGAAAGGAAAATGTTAGAGTGAGATTCATGCAACTTGAGAAGTATGTTTCCTCTTCAGAAATAATGCTAAATAATGAAAATGACATACAGAATTTTAAATTAGGCAAGGGAATTCACACTTGAGGTTGTCATTTCAGATTAGGTGTTATATTATCTTTTTCAGGGCCAGGCAGGAGCCTTCTGATGTGTTACTGTTGAGAATCTGTGAGAGCATTTGCCTTTCATCAAGAAAAGAAATATGGATTTTCTGCCTGTCTCCTTTTCCAGTGGTGCATTTATACTTTTATACCTTTGCACCTGACACGATCCAGGTGATTTCCTGTTCTCACTCACAGCTCCGTTCCTGGCTGTTACCCTGCTCAGTGTGTAGCTCAATCACATGTACTCTGTCTGACAAGGGTGTCGCCTTGACTTCTATATTTCTGTCCTTTGAGCTAGTCCTTCGCAAAGGGAAGCACACACCTACATGGGACTGAAGGGAACAGGATGGCATCAGTAACCTTCACTCTTCTTCCTGTGTTCTGTGTGGCTTTTGTGGCTGTGACTTCAAGTCCTTTGTGCTTTACATCAGGCTGAATAGGTTCTTCTCCAAGATTCAAGGTTCAGCCTGGAAAGGGAGCTGTTTACTCCTAGGCCTCATCCCTCCCCCTCTGTCCTTTGCTCTAAACATTTCCTACTATCCTCTCCTTCCCTGCTGTCAATCTCTTAGTTTGACTGCAGTTTCTTATCAGTATTACATCCGGCTTGCTTTTGTATTTCTGTAATTTCCTAGGTTGAAGTCTCCATGTTGAAACACATGGCATGAACTGTGTTTCTGACTAGAGCTTCCTGGAAAAAATGTAGTTCAGCTAACTACAGGAATGTGTTTCACTGTTTCAAGACAATGATGTGATTATTCCTTTATGTATCCCCCATCACTATTTTTCTTACACATATTCCATTAAGATTTAAGTTGTTATACATACACAAAACTCAATACCACTGCAATGTATTTTAACTTTGCAACTGTTTTCATATGCTTTAATATCACTGGCATATAATATAACCTTGTCAATGGCATATCAAATTTAGTTGGTAGGCTAATATGCTTCTAAAACGTGACTTAAGAAACAAGCTAGCCTACATTATGACTGGTTGGTACATTTAAAAATAGGTTAATTATAGAATTAAATATGAAAAAATACTGAAATAATTCAGACTTTAAATTCCTGATTATAAATCCTGAGATTTTACTGTACTATACTGCACATCATCACATATTTTGTTACATGAAATATTTGCAGCAATTTACTTTATAACGAACTAGAACACTTACAACTATGTTAGCACCTTTATGACTTTTATGCCATTGGGGCTTTTCTATTTAATGGGAACTAAGTTGGAATGTTTAAATACAGGTAGAAGCAGGTTTACACTTAGCCACCAACTAGAATCACCCTGAACATAGTTATTTATATTCAAGTGAGTAGCTGCTTGTGGAAGTCACTGCGAACAGTAGAGAAGGTAATTCAAGAATCCTTCTTGATATAAGCCTAGTGATAGCTAAATCAGCCACAGGTGTCCATGCTTTTTCTGATCCTTGATCAGACCAAGCTGAACTTTCTACACAAAAGCTCAGAATGCAATGTCTTTACAAGCTCGGTTGCTTCCTCTAAGCAGTGGGTGTTAAGCATACTGATTCACAGTCATATCCGGATATAAAGTGGAGTATCATCCAGTCCTGTCAGCTACTCATGTATTGAAATTGTTTGTGAACAATGTATTATCTCCCATTATACCAATCTGTGAAATAATTTATCACAAAGCTTTACCTGATTACTATTTTCCTTGCTAGGATATGAATTCCATGAGGTGAAGGATCTCATTGTGTTTCTTCACTATTGTTGGATTATCAAGTGAAATCCACAGGACTTGCAGTAGGTATTGAAATTTATGGAATGAATGTGACCTATGAATCATCATATGAACATGAATGAGATGCACCTTATGTATTATGGAATGAAAATTAGGCAGAGATAAATAAGAAATTATACTTTTCACATATGCTCTGTCTAAATATATAGATAGGAAATTTATGATTCAATACATAAAGATTATTATACCAAGCCTTATCCTGTTGGGAAATTCATCATATAGCTATTAAGTTCAATTTTTTTGTAACAATTATAAAATATTCTTTAAAGTGTTAAAATTCAGATAGTATACTATAAATACAAAGCAGAGGGACAGTACATTACCCTATCCCTCCTTAAGCCAATGACATAAATGCATATTTCCCCTATGTTATATGCTAAACCTAGTAAATAAGACTTGGTAGTGTTTGAATATTAAGGACTGAGAAAACATCATCATAAATGAGAAGATGCTCATTACTTACTGGAAGACAGTGCACAAGACTGCAGTGTGTTCTATTCTTCTGTTTTGCTTGAATTTCCCTTTATCATGAGGCTATTTTTAAAATGGGATCTCCACTGCACTTTTCCTTAAATAGTGCCTTCTACTGGATATGTTTGAAAGGTCTTTGAGTTCCCAGTGTTGGGAGAAGGGGCTTCTTGAAGGTCATGTCTTTCTCTATTCCTTCTGCACTCTTAAATAAAACTGTCACAGTAGAGAGGCAGTGGAAGGAAAGTTATTTAAGGATAAATGGTGATATGATCAAATGGATGAGGGGAGAGAATGAGAATATTATTTTAGAAGTTGAGTGTAATTCACTTTCCCCCCATATTCCTCAATTTCCTCTTCTATTTCAATAGCCCATCTGGACTTCAGCTAATAGATACAAAACAAAAACAAAAATAAAAGTTAGAAATACAGAGAATGACACTGGAATCCATCAGACATAGTGGAGTTATGCAGATTGTACAAAACAATTTGTCACAAGGCAGTTACTCTCTAGACTTTATATTCCAGTACTGAAGCATTAACTTCAGAACATTTAATCAGCTTTAGGACCACAAGACTTTTTTGTAAATGAAAAGAACTGATCAGATCTCACCTAACGTCCTACACAGAACTGCCTCATCTAGAAGTTGTTCTCTGCACATTATTCCTTCACACATCCAACTACAAGTGTCCAACTGGTCACAGCAAAGATCTGCAGCTCTTATAACCCTCTGTATGGAAACATCAATACCATTACCTATGGTCCCTTCATCTCTATATCTGTGTATCTATACACACCTTCTGATGCATATGCTTCTGAATACATGTCCTCTCCACTTTTTGTCACTTTGGCAAGGGTGGATTACTTTTCTAGATAAATGAATTTGTGTTCCATTTTCATTTAAATCTCTTCGGCCATATCTCACTGCAGTCTGTTGCTCATAGGCTCCGGGATGTCAATGTTTACTCTCTTCCGTTCTATTCCTACAATATTCCTTAGGTTTCCTGAACCACCATTTCTTGTTTTTGAATATTCCATGCTTTTGTCTAGTTTCAGTTTTTAAAGTTTCTAGTATTCAGCTATCTAATTAAGATTCCAGATTGTTCCCTGGTTAAGTCTTTTCATGTTTTCTGTTTAAAGTAATTTTCCAAAATAAAGCTATACCTCCATGGCAAAGTCCTTACCTTTAACATAAGAGACCATGGATTCAATTTCTAGCGTTGCATTTTTCCTCTTACTTTTTTATATGCACATTTGTACATTTTCTTTTAGAAAACTTTGTTATTAAAAAAAAAGCACACCAAATTTAACCAGACTGAACACCTATATACCTCATGAACTTCACTATAGATTTGTAGCTGCGCTTATTTTTAATGTCTGCTTGTTAACTAGCTTACTTCCTCCAGTCCATTCCTATTTTATGTATATAGCACAAAGTGGAGTACTTAGAGTATAGTCTCAGCAAGCACCCTCAAAAATTAACTATACTAGCAATGCAAGGTTTCCATCCTGGCTGCAGTTTCCCCTCCCTCCTATCATCCTAGTCCCCTCCCAACTCCCTTCTGCCTTTCCCATTCACTCCTCCTCCATTTCTATTCAGTAAAGAGCAGTACTCCCATGGATATCAACAAAACATGGCCTATCAAGTTGCAGTGAGTCTAAGGACATCCCCTTGTATTAAGGCTGGTCAAGGCAACACATAATGAGGAAGATCTTCACCAACTCCACATCCAATAGAGGGCTGATTTCCAAAATATATAAAGAGCTCAAGAAACTAGATATCAACAAACCAAATAGTTCAGTTAAAAACTAGGGTATAGTTCTAAGCAGAATTCTCAACAGAAGAATCTCAAATGGCAGATAAACAATTAAGGAAATGTTTTAACATCCTTATCTATAAGGGAAATGCAAATCAAAACAACTCTAAGATTTCATCTTACACCTGTCAGAATAGCTAAGATAAAAAACACAAGTGACAGCTCATGCTAGAGAGGAGGTGAAGCAAGGGGAACACTCCTCCATTGCTGGTGGGAGTGGAAACTTGCACAGACACTTGGGAATTCAGTGTGGAAGTTTCTCCGAAAGCAGGGAATCAATCTACCACAAGACCCAGCTATACCATTCCTGGGCATATACCCAAAGGATGCTTAATCATCTATGAGGACACTTGCTCAATTCTTTTCATGGCAGCTTTATTTATAATAGCCAGAATCTGAAAACAACCTATATATCCCTCAACTGAGGACTTGATAAACAAAATGTGGTGCATTTACATAATAGAGTATTAGTCAGCTGAAACAAACAAACGAAAAGACACAGGAAATTTGAAGTCAAATGAATGGAACTAGAAATCATTCTGACTGAGGTAATCCAGACCAAGAAAGACAAACATGGTATGAACACACTCGTAGCTAGATATGAGCTGTAAAATAAAGGGTAACTACAACTCACAGACACAGAGAGACTAGGTAAAAATGAGGATTAGTGGAGGGGTGGATGGCCAGACCTCCCTGGGAAGGACAATTAGAAGAGATTCCTTGAGTAGACTGAGGGCAGGTGGGGATAGGAATATGAGTGATCAGGTTGTGGGGGGGCAAGGATACCATAAGAAAACACAAAGAATCAACTAACCTGGGCTCATAGGGAATCAAGAAAATGAACCAACAACCAGGGAGCCTGCATGGGACTGACCTCGGACATTTGCACATATGTTACCGTTGTGTAGCTTGGTCTTAATATGGGACTCCTAACAATGGAAACAGGGGCTATCTCTGACTCTAAAATCCAAATTTCAACGTTATATCTTCTTTGAAGATTCTGTTACTATTGGAGGCCTTACCTTTTTCTTTCTCAACCCATGTAACCAAAATGAGGTTAGAAATTCTATTATATGCAGTTTATATATGTAAAGTGAACATTAATTTCTCTCCAATCCATTTTTATCAGGTAAGAAATACATTCCTTTGTTAATGGGGAAAGTCCACTCAGAAATTAGGAATGTTGAAAAATAGTTCTCTTAAAAATGTCCTACACACTACCATATATGACCTATTAGAATTTAGACAAAAATATTGTTAAACTCTAGTTTGCATAAAGTTACCATATCCATATATTTATATTAATTATATTAATAAAATGTTTGTCAATTAACACATCCTTAATATCACATGTGGAACAATGTTTTTTCTAATATCATTTCTTAATATATAAAAATATGGGTGTAGGAGACCTTGATTAAATCCTTCCTCAAATATTATATAAATGACATATTGCCTTGTTTATGACTACACATATGTAGGTATACAGTGCATATATATATATATATACATACATATATGTAGGTAGGTAGATAGATGATAGATACATAGATGCAATGATAGATACATCGACACATAGATAGACAGAGAGACAGATAGATACATGCATACATACACAGATAGATAGATAGATGATAGATAGATAGATAGATAGATAGATAGATAGATAGATAGATAGATAGATAGGTCATAGATACATAGACACATAGATGCATCAACTGAATAAGTAGGAGGGAAAAAGAGTCTCCAAATGAATTTAAAAGCTGAGTGAAATGAATGAACAGATGAAATTTCATTGATACTTTAAGTCTATTATTTTCATAATTCTAAAATGTAAAGCCAACTTCTATTGCTCCAACAATATCAAAAAGAAAAGAAATGGCTGATTTTCAATGATCCAAATGGATCTCAAAGTATAAATAAACTATTTCAAAATGTGCATAAAGAAAAAAGTATTTGCGGCCATCTGTTTTACTCTAAATAACCCAAATATAAAAGGTTTATTTTTTTTAAGAACTTCAGTCAAATTTGTGGCCAAACTGAACATCACTCTCTCCAAGGAGAGCATTAAACAGCTACAAATCATTAGTGGTTAATCTTAACCATAGTTCTCCGTTTTCCTTCTGTGCTTCTCTGCTTTCTGACAATTTAAATGTCACTTTAAAGAAACAAAAGTTGGAAGCTTTTGCATTCTCTGAAACAGGAATGATGCCAGAGGGAGCAATTAGTTTGGAAAGCTAAAGATCATCGGGGTTCTAAACCATTACATCGTACAGTTGGAATCCTGCAATTGTTGAACAAACTGATGCTCTTTATTTTTTGTTATTCTTCAGGTTTATTTTTAATTAGTAACATTCATCTGATAATATCCATTAGACGATAATAAGAATATTCTCTTTTAAAAATAACCCTACTAGGCTTAAACAGCTCAGCCCCTCGGATACTATCCTTGTGCTCTTCCATGCAGTGTGCTAATAAGTCCAGCCATGCTTTACTTCTGAGACCAGGCCAGATCATGGTGGTATAGCCACAGGCTTTATCTGGGATCTTAAAAAAAATAAAACTGCAAGAGTTCTTGTATAAATGCTGCCATGAAAACCATTTCTTTCTGTCATAAGACACAAGACACATTAGCATTTTCTGACTCAGGAATTTCTGAAGGTCATGTCATCTACAATTTAGAAAACTCTTGGCTCATTACCCAAAATGCCTAATAACACTGAAACCAAGATACAGTTTGTAATGACATAACCACAGGGAGATCAAGAATGTAATAAGCTGCTTCCTATATTGGGTGAAGTTTAAGCTGATATAAGAATAATTATGCATTTATTAACTATTCTCTGGTAACTCTAAACATACTCGGAGTATGGAACCTGTCTATTATGTAATAGTAAAAAACTGAATGTGCTCTATCCAATAAAATATCTATCCATATAGAATATATTCAAAATATTTATTTCATCTATGCAGACATGCACACATATGTATATTTAGTGTTAATCATTGATAAAACATTCCAAACATGGATGTTTTATAGTTTGAAGGTTTCATATCAGTAAAGAGGTCCATTGATTGAAGGCCTGACCATAAAGTAGTGGTGCATTGGAAAACTGAAGACATTTTAAGAGGCAGGATTTTGCAAGACATCCTTAATTTTTAGATGCCTGTCCTTGAAGGGAATTGTGGGAGCATGTCTTCCTTTTTCTCTTTATTTCCTGGCAGAGAACGTCACCAGTTATTTCTGGCACATTTTTTTTCTCTCTTACAAGATTGCTATACTGCCCAAGTCCCAAAGTAGCTGTCTCACCCACAGTCTTGGACTGAATGCTCTGTAATGTGAGCCCAAGTAGACATGGTATCCTTATCAAATGCCATCAAAGGTTATTTTATAGTAACTGATAACTAATACAATGGAGCACTCTTGAACTGGGCTCTGTTTTAAGTTCAAACACTACCTAGCATTCCTAAGCACAGGTCTGGCATGATGGTGCAAGCCTTTATTCTCAGATCGCATGAGACCTAGGCAGATGGATCTCTAAGTTCTAGGCCAGGTTGGTCTACACTGGAAGTCCCAGAACAGCCAGAGCTACATAATAGAGAGATACTGTCCCAAAAAATACCAAACCAAAAATATAAATAAAAAAACAAATTCCCAAGTGCCTTGAAGGAGAGAAAATCGGTAAGTGTTTTTATCATTCAGTAAGTCAGTTTGAAAGCCGAAGAAGCTGGATAATAGGTAGGAGATGCCAACAATAAGAGAATAAAAAGAAAGAACACAGTGCCACAGTGCATACTTCCCAAATATAGGTGCATGCGTATTTTTTCATGACTGTGACATCTTTGATACTCTTGACACCAAACCTATGTTGCAGTTAGAACTGACCTTTTGACACTTACAAGTTAAGCCAGGTTTGGATGAGCATGGTTGTAGTTCAAGCACTCAGGGGTAGGAGAAATAGATTAGAAGATGAAGGTCCGTCCAGGCTGCCTATCCCACTGTATCTCAATCTCTTCATACACATTAACATAAAAGTGATTTTTCTGGGGAATAAAACACAGTAAGCAAATAAAACAATATGTGTTTTACTCTACCACGAAGTTCTAATGGACAAAGAGGGCAGTGATGTCAATGGGTCCTTACACCTGGACTTAAATCCTATCATGTGATAATCATTCTTTGTGACATTCAATCTTTAAAAAGCTTAGGATATTTTTTCTCTCTTAGAAACAGCAAAGAAAGAACAAAATACAAATAATGTTTTTGTGTTCTGTTTCTTGAAATTTCAAACCTTGCTTGCTTTTATGACTTCTTGTTATTTTTGCAAGAGCAGTTATTTCTTGTTTTCTTTTAAGATTCTTATCAAAATAAATTTTTGTGATAGAGTCTATAATAATCTTGTTCAGGCCAAAGTCTATCTTAGGAATAAGTATTTTTATTTTTTTCTCTCTCTTTGTTTCTCTCTCTTCCTCTCTTTCTCCCACCTCTCTCTCTCTCTCTCTCTCAGGCATGTGTTCAGTGCTGGACTGTATTCCCGACCTCTAAAATATTTGTCCTATTAATGTTGAAATCATTGATTCCTTAGAATTTGCTCGAACTGGGAACTGTTATATGTTCTAAAAATAATACTTGATCTGCTCTCTCTACTCTTCTGACCAGTATAATTCTCTTCTGAAGTTCTATAAGAGCATTAGAGTGAGCTAACCAAGAGTCTGAACCACAGTTAATGTGATTGTGTGTGTGTGTGTGTGTGTGTGTGTGTGTGTGTGTGTGTGTGTGTGTGTATAAATGTTTGTGAGGGTATGTATATGTTGGGGGCTGTGTGTGTGTGTGTGTGTGTGTGTGTGTGTGTGTGTGTGTGTGTGTCTGTGTATGTGTGCTCATCATGCATTAGTGGTATGTGGGAGTGTGTGTGGGAATGAATATGTATGGGTATGTGAGTGTATGTGTGTGTTAGAAATCATTCATAGGAGACCAGAATACTTGCCCTATATTGTTCTCTGTCTATCCTTCCTGAACTTTATGTCTTTGCAGGAAAAGTGCATTAAATCAATGAACACACTATCAAGCCTTACACTGGTTCCTGATTCTGTGGTTTAAGTTTTGGTCTAACTTTTGCTTAAGTCATATTCTGTGAGGATTAATTATTTTGATTTTATACATTTTGAAGAATTTGCATACCCAACAATGTTTAAATATTTATTTAATGTAAGATAAATGTTTGTAACTTAGAACTATGAGACTTGCAATTATTTTTAAAACAGTATAAAGAAAGAACAAAACTTAAAAATACACATATGTATATATATATATGTATATATACATATATATACATATATATTCTAACAATATTTTAGAGGCTGGACATAAAGCTCAGCATTCACACCTATCACGTCTTGGATACAATACCTAGCACTGGAAAGAGAGAGGAAAAAGAAGAAATTAAGCAAAAATATAATAATTTCTAACACACACACTCATATACACACCACTAATACACACACACATACACAGACACACACATCCATACAGATACAGATACATACAGTAACACATGCATAACCAACACACACTCCCATACACACACACTCCCATACACACACACGCACACACACACACACACACACACACACACACACACACACACACACAAAGATATATATGGGGAGAGAGAACTTTATAATACCAATTGATTTCATATCATTAATGCATGATCAGCTTTTTTGCACTCTTTATATATTTTATGAATTTGTGACTTTAAGGCCTCCATGTCTTAAAGTTGAAGCATCTCAGAAATGATTAGGATAATACCTCCCTGGAGAGTATTTTCTAATCATTTGCAGGGTTTCCATCTCTTGACCTTCTGACTGATGAAAGCCTCAAGTGAGACCTGAGTGATTTTATCTTACATGCAGGAACCTGCCTTCGAAGATACTGGTGAAGGGTGAGGTGAAATCTTTATGAAATATGATTTTTTTTATAATTTCAGTGAGTGTCAAAGAAATACACTTCATCAGTTCCTAGAATATGAATGCAAAGTACAACAGTAAAACATACCTCGAAAGCATTCGTGATTCATTTTCAACCAGATAATTTACTCAATTACACAGTAATGGAAAAATCTTCACCTGAATTTAAAATCCACTTTAATGTTAAATAGTAATGAGTAAAGATGAGTGTGAGGACAACAAGGGAAATTTAAAACAGGCCATCTCAAAATTATAAACACAAGTACAAAATTCTAACTAGTTCATTGCACAGCAGAATGTCAAGTGTGACCACTCAGGGCTCCAATGTAGCATACCTAACGGGGAGGGAGTCAGTAAAGAAGGAGAGAACCATCTTACTTACTAAAACATTCGATGACACTCATTCTCATCAGCTACCAAGAAGCCCAGTTTGTACATTTGTCACTGGAAGGTTAAAGTAATTGGCAACCTACTTTGAAATGATTGTTTCTGGAAATACTGATTAAACTAGACACTTAGAATTAGGAATGCACTTCAAGGAAATCACTTATTCATTTCGTAGTTCCTTTAGTAATATTTTTGAAAATTATGTTTAATGGAGTGCTTGAAGATTTCACAAAATCACCCTGCTGCTTACTTTTTATTAATAGAAGATTGTTTGGTGATGCCCTGAAGAAGAAAATTTCTCTAGTTTCAAAGAAATAACACTTGATTCATTCCTTCCTTTGACACTGATGAAAATGAAGAACATTAAATAATGCCCCATAAGTATTCACAGTCCATTTAAACAAAAATACACATTCTAATTGTATAGTTTACATTATAATGGGCATCTTCAAGTTAAATTTTCATCAAATACACATGGTTATGTAATATATCAAGTACACATGTGCATGTCACACACTAGATAGACGTGTGTGTCACACATTAGAGAGACATGTGGTATGTCACATATTAAATAGACATGTACATGTCACACCTTTTCTCAGTATATAAATTAAAGATGAAAGTGACTAAAAATATATTTGAGTAAATGATGTATCTCTATCTCAAAATGGGAAGTAATTTGAATAATTAGTAAATATTTGAATAAAACAAATTGTTGTAAACTCTAAAAACAGGAAAGAGCCATTAACAGGGAAATGTATGTAAAAATAAATAAATAATTTTCTACCCAACAGCATAAGTCCTGAACATTAGCTGACTTCTTTCATGAAATTTTAGTTTCTCTGAATCTGACCCATACTTATCATTTTTAAATAACAAAAGAAGAAACTGAATCAGTTATATATATATATTTTTAATTAACATATATCATTTATTCATAGCAATATGTTTTATTATATATAACTTACAGTGTTTATTGTTATGTTATTAACACATATACATAATTAATACATTATTAATTAATACATAAAGAATGTATTATTTAACATATATATATAATCTACATATGTTTTGTTTGAATAATGAGTGAGAAAAGGTCATAAAATTTTAAAGATGCATACATAAAACACTTCCAATATTTGACAGAAATATTTCTGGACCTTGCCTACACAGGTTGTTAGCTGACTGACAGTGTTCTGGCCAATGTGGTCAGAGGAATTGCAATTGTCTTCATTGCCATCAACTGCCCTTCTCTTGGCTGCTCTACTATAAACAATGCACACCATGACAGTCACTTCCTTGTAGTAGAATTACCGAATTATGTTTAGTTTTTGTATATAGCTTTCACAGAACTTTCAATTATGCTACTTAATTTTATGAAAAGAACTGGAAATTTCTCTTCACATTCTAATAGTATCAGGAAGATAACAGAATGGCAGAAAGTAAGCAGGGAATTGGCTTTTGACCTGGATCTTTATGATCAACCAACATTCACAGTCACACATGTGCACATACTAACTTTTATACTAAAATGGTGTAAGATGGTTATTTTCTGGGAGTTGTAACCTATTTAAAAACTGAATTAGAGTTGTGTATGATAGGAGTTGGCAATGGCTGTCAATAACTGAGCAGAAGATTCTACTTAGGGTGTTATATCAGGGCAGAATTTAATATAAATTTGTGTGTGTGGCATACCTGCAGCATATATGTCTGTGTGTGTACATGTGCATACATTTGTATGTGGGGAACAGAAGTCAACTTCAGCTGTCTTCCTCAGTTACTCTGTATCCTAGTGTTTGAGATAGTGTCTATCACTGAGTCAGGAGTTTACTGATTTGTAATTACTGACTGACCAGAGAGGTCCATGGTTTTACATGATTCTGTTTTCCAGATCTTAGAATCTACAATGAGAGCAAAAAGTTATTAATTCACTAGCATTTTACTGCTAATCACAGGCATGCTTGACTCTACCGCTTGGTACTATCTCTGAGATATTGTAGCAAGTATTACCTGACTTCTGTTTTAATCACAGAACACCCTAAGAAACTCAGAAGTAGACCTACAACATGTCATTTATAGCTCAATGAATGTTTAGTAGCAATATTTGATATTACTGAATTCATAATGAGATTTTAAATGTGTGCAAACCATTTCAGATGCAAACGAAGATGAGAAGACAGATGATTGATTAGTAATCTAAAGTGGTCAGATATTATTTGAGTTGTTTTTTCAGAAAGATTATCAATATTCTTCCTTAGGGTCCTAAGTTCGAATAATGTCCTTGATCATCCTGATAATAATGGAGAAACTAAGGAAGATACTTTATTGAGCATTTTTATTGACTAGAGGGGAGGGGAAGAAATATATTCTAAGGGACAGCTAAAGACAGGCCAGGGAAGCTTTCAATCCCTTTAGCAACTACAGGAAGGAAAAAGCAGGAAGACACAGTTGGAATATTATGTTCTTTGAGGAGAACCATCAAGCTTGCTTATGGTCAGTATGTGTGAGCAATGCCCAATGAACACAAGGCAACTCTTGCCATTCTGTGTCCTTATCATGTCCACAACTGTGTCATCTTCCATTCTACATTTTGACTTGGGGTAGTTTTCCTTAAGTTGTACCACAGGTTTTCCCTTCAATTAAGGAGTTTTATTTTTTATATTAAAGGAAGCTTTTAAGCTAGTCCTGGCAGGGGGAGCACTGTTTCCATGGAAAGGCACTGGCCATCTTGCCAATTGCACCAGAGAAATTATCAGAGAAAATCAGGTGTCACAGTGATATTGATGTTCCATGTGGTACATTGGAAGCAAGCAGATGGCTCCAGAGGCCCTTTCGTCCTGCCCTTCCCCACCCCTGTCTGCTCTCCCTCACTACCAGCTCCAAACAGGAACTCCCCATCTTCTCATTGCTATAATTCACTGGTGCTCAGCCTGCAGGTATCAACCCCTCTGGGAGTCTCATATCAGGTATTTACATTGTGATTCATAACTAGCGAAGTTATAGTTATGAAGTAGCAATGAAATAATTTTATGGTCAGGGGTCTCCACAACATGAGGAACTGTATTAAAGGGACACAGCATTATGAAGGGTGAGAACCACTGCTAACTAATAGACGGCTTAAGAATTAACTTCTGCAAATCTTCCATCCTTTTCCGTCATTGATCCTATTTTATCTTTAGTTAGTTGTAAGTGTTTCAGTTGTATCCACTGGCAGATACCTTGTCACGTGGTAGTTCTGTTATGTGTTCATTGTTATACAATGAATCAGAAAAAAAATGCTTTCAGTTGTTTATTCCTTTCCTGGCTTATGTGCTAGAGAAGCATTTTTAACTTGATTACTCCATTTTAACAAATTTCTTTTTTCCTCCAACATTCTACCAAAGATAGAGGAAACAAAACAAAAGAGAACCAAAGCCACTTTTTATGATGTCAGCAGCAGTAAAAACCTAGGACCCAACTGTAATTATTGTTATTCACAATTTCACATCACTGTTTACAGCAGCATTTTTGCTTGCATACTGTCTCTTAGTAGCTCAGCTTTGGGTGACAACACACTTTAGTAGTTACTTTTATCTAGCTGAAATAAAATGACTAACAAAAACAATATACAGAAGTAAAGACTCATTTTATTCGTAGTTTTTGGAGACCATCATCCATCATGGCAAGAGAAATATGGTGGGGTGATTCCCATCATGGCAGTCAAGAAGCAGAGAGGAGCAGTCTGAAGGAATCTAAACAAGAGTAGGAACCAAGGGCATGGTACCACGGACTTTCTTCAGCCAGGCCTAGTATTGGTGAAAGTATTAAAGCAACTCTAAGTAGGTAAAAGGGAGGTATATTTGTGGGGTGTAGGTGCCCATCAACGGGGGAGGAGGAAGCAAAGGAAGGGAAGAAACAGTACCTGGAGGTTTAGGGCTAAATGGTTAAGTGTTTGGTCCCCAGGAAGGGGAAGATTTTTAAGAGACAGGAAAGAAGACACAGGGAAGTGTGGTAAGTGTGGAAAGCTTGCCACAGCAGCCACACAGGAGGTTGAGGGTGGAAGCCACCCAGGCCTTTGTAATTTGCCACATGTGAGCACCAGATATTGGTGGAAGTACTAAGGCAACTCTATGTAGTTAAAGGGGAGGTTTATTTTGTGGGGTAACTTACATGTAAAGGGATAGGATACAGGGTCTGGGAGAGGTAAAATGCAGTCCAGCAGTGTTTTCTGGAGAACTCTACTTAATCTACACCCAGCATCCAGGATCCAGGAACCAAGAGAGCCGGCACATCCAGATCTCAGGTCTTAAGGGCTCTTCTATCCTGCCTGCCTCATAGGCATGACAGTAACCAGAAGCCTCAATGGGGGTAGTACTTTCAGGTCAAAGCTGGAAGAGCTGCCCACTACACCTAGCCTCCATGAACACAAATTTCATCACAATGCAATAGTCTGTTCAAAGTTTGTAATCTTTGGTAGAATAACACAGTTATTAGGCCAGATCCCTAAGGATCTAATTATCTCTAGAAACACCTGCCTGGACACACATATAGTGTATTATATTATTCTCCTAGACATTTCACAATCTGCTCAAGTTCAAAATAAAGATTAATCACCACCTGTGCATTCATTTTCATCTTTGTGTTGGTTGTATTGTATTTCAGTTTTGTGGTGTGTGTCTGTATTCCCCACATACCTAAGGTTTTCTTCAAAATACTTTTTTTTTATTACCTCTCATTGGTTCATTTTTTCCACTTTCAGTTGCTTGACAAAAATCAGATGATCATCACCACCAAATTTCTGGTCTTACAAATCCTTTGTCCTAACACAAGTGATCAGGTCTCACTAATTTAGAATAACCACAAAGTGTATGTATGATGGACACACCAAATTATAAGAAGCCCTACTCCACCCAAGGCCTCAGTTGCTAAGTTCTGTTTGTACCAGGTTGTTTAAGTCTTAATCCCTCACCTCTGTGTGCATCCCTTTCTTCACTTCCTCTTTGTTAAGTTTTCATGATCACTTTATTACAACTCTATGCGTATGAAGGACTATTTATTTTTGTTCCATCTCTAATGAAATGGATTGTACATGTTTTTGAATCTACTTTAGAGTATGCCTCTTAGAAATTGTGGCATTCTGTAAGATATGTTTTTGGAGCATTGCTTTTTTATTGAAAAGAAAATATTTTTTTAATCATACAGTTTATTCTTTTTACAGTTTCCCATCCCTCAAACATCACCAAGGACCTTCCCACATCCCTACACACATAAATCCACACCCTTTCTTTATCTTTCTCTTTAGAATGCAAACAAGCATCTGAAGAAAAATAACTAAGATAAAATAAACACAAACAAATCAGACTAGGACAAAACAAACCAGTGGTGTGGGGAATCAAAGAGAAAGCACCAAAAACACATATAAGATGCTGAGACACAGGAGCTCAAACTGGGAGTGAAGGGTGGGCAGTGGAATGTAGGGGATGGGGGATGAGAGCATAAGGAGATGGGATTGTCGAGCTGGAACAGGGATGAAGTGGGAAAACAATGAAAGAGATACCATGATAGAAGGGAATATCATGGAAATAGAGAAAAAACCATTGCTAGGGAAGTTGCCAGGAATCCTCAAGGATGACCCCAGCTTGGACTATTAGAAATAGTGGAGAGGGTACCTGAATTGAATTGGCTTATCCCAGTGATAAGATTAGTGAATACCCTAACTGGCATCACAGAGCTTTTCTCTATTGACCGATGGAAGCCGATTTGAGATCCACAGCCAAACACCAGGCAGAGCTCCAAGAGTCCAGTCAAAGAGAGACAATAAGGATTTTATGAGCAAGTGCATCAGAATTGTGATGGGAAAACATGCAGAGATGACCCAACCTAAGTAGTGGGAACTCATGAAAGTTGGATCAATGGCTGTGGACTAAGCCCTCTTCATGGTGAGACAATTGTGTAGCTTGATCTGCTTTGGGGGGGAGGGGCTGGGGGTAGAATCAGAATCCATCCCTGGTGCATGAGTGGACTTTTTGGAGCCCATTACCAATGATGGGACACCTTGTGCAGCCTTGAGACAGGGGGAATGAAGACTTACCTCCACTGGATGTGCCTCCCCGTGGAAGGCCTTGCTTTCTTGTGGAGAGGTGGGGAGTGAAGGTGGATTGGGAGGATGAGGTTAGGGGGGCAGGAGGAGGGAAGAGGGGGACCTTCCCTTCCTTTGATTGGTATGTAAAGTGAATGAAAATACTGTCTTAATAAAAAAATAAATTTAAAAAATGTGTTAGCAAATAACAGAGGTCTGCTATTGTAATAATGTACTCAATAATGCAGTCAGTTGACTAATAAATGAAATGAAATATGTATGAATGAGAAAGGGCCATAGAAAATAAATAAATAAATAAATAAATATTACAAAAAAAGATGCTGAGACACACACATTTTGTATAATTCTTTGAAGTTTGGGAATGAATGCACCTTAAAATTAATAAAAATCACTGTATTGTATTTCTTACCTATTCTTTCCATATTAAGTCAATAAGTATTTCACATCCTGAAAATGTGAGATAATGTCAGGCAGCTTCATGTCAGAAGTCTAATATTCTCCGTGTAAACCTGTGTCATGAAATTTACTTCACCCTTCTTTCATTTCCCTGCATTTTGTCTCACCATCATCTTACAGGATCTTTTCAATGTTGCTACTTTCTCTTCACTGTGTATTCTCTTGAATTTTGTGGAAGAATATGAGGGTTGTCTCGAATCCCATGTCAGAATAGCAATTTTTCTCTATGTGTGGTTTATTCATCAAATCAATCCATGCATGTGTCTCTGGTCTTGGGATTCTCTAACAAATAAAATTCTGAAACTTGAGTGTAGACACTAAGACACCCATTTCCTATTTGGATTCAAATTTCCTGGACATGCTTTACGTACCTAGTCACCCTCCTAATATCAGATCAGGACACAGGGCCTTATGGTAGAAACACTAGAGAACTATGAAACTTGGTTAAACAAGACCACAACTTCTTGTATCCTTCTTAAACATCAACTTATCAACTCCTAGAAATCAGAATGTGGCATAAGGTCTGATGTTGTGGTTTAGATATAGTTGGATATCAAAACTTCATGTATTAAGCGGTGGCCCACAGAGGCTTCCTAGTGAGACCTTACTAAAGGTTAGAGAATCTGAGTTTGCTTAACCCAGCAGGGCTGCATAATGAGATTATTTGGCCAGGGGCATGTTTACCAGGCATTTGGAAAGGTCTATACTTGGCTTTAATCTTGCAAGGGGTAGGTCTTTTGCCTCTCCCTTTGGCATGTTATAAAAAGCCCTTTTAAATAAGCCTCTGGATAGCTGGTTATCGACCTAGGGCCCTCCAGAAGCTATCCTGTGTCTCTGGCTTTATCATCTCTTTCTATCTTTCTATCTAATCCTTCCTCATTCTTCATTCCTCCACCCAAGAGCACTTCAATAGGTGGGAGCAGGTTGGAGCTGATTCCCACAGACTCCCACAGTATCAAAGCTTTGTTCACCGCAGTAACGGTGGGGTAAGAAATAAGAGGTGAATGATCTGTAAGATTCAGGAACTATCTAGAGGTATTAACTCAGAGAGTCTCTACCCAAGTATAGGATTATATACTATGAAACAAAAAGCTTTCTTGTTTTATTGGAATTTTTTTTTTTTTTTTTTTTTTTTTTTTTGGTTTTTTGAGACAGGGTTTCTCTGTGTGTGTAGCTTTGCGCCTTTCCTGGAACTCACTTTGTAGACCAGGCTGGCCTCTAACTCACAGTGATCCGCCTGGCTCTGCCTCCTGAGTGCTGGGACTAAAGGCGTGCACCACCACCGCCCGGCCTGGAATTTTTACTTACAAACTACAGTAACATTTTCCATATGCATTTGGAATAATCATTGTTCATATTTAGAATAGTTCATTGCTGTTTTAAATGGTTGTGATTTTTCTTGACCTCTCACATATTACCTGGCAAACTTTCAAGACTTTGATATCCAAAAATAAGATTTTCAATGAATACATGCCATACTTCATATTTCATTTTGCTTCCCTTACTAATCTTTGTGTCTTTTTTCCTTTTTAAAAATTGATTTCTTTATCATACTCTTGCATTATTTTTGAGACAGTATTTCATTGTGTCTCCAGAGTATCTGACTGAATTCTTTCATTTCTCAAGTATTGCAATTGCATGTATGTCTTATCATGTGAAGCCCCCTTTCTTCAATCCTTTCTTCAGTTCTTTCTTCACACACACACACGGCAGGGGTGTGAAAGTTTATTCTGGTGAGTTAGGAGAGGCTTTGAATGAAAGAAATGAAGACGATCTGCTTATTCTATGATTTTGTGCAAAGAAAGGTATTATAACTAGAATTTCTCATTGTAGTGAATGATACATTTATGAAATGCTTATGCTACTGATTAGAAATTATATATGCAATGTTTTTAAATAGGTAATGACACTGAATAACACTCCATAATGTTTGGCTATTCCAACTATTTGCTAATCAGAAATAAAAATCTTAGACAAAACTTCCAACTTCCATTATAATAACCAGTGTTGTCTGATTTTCTTCCTAGATGCTCCTTGAATAAATTCATATTTATGCTTTTGTATGTTCATACACATCCAATATGCACCTGTCTTGGAACCAATAGATATATGACTGAATAGTCTAGCTAGAGAATTTGTATTTATACACAACATAGTATATTAACTCTTTTTGGGGTTTTGGGTTTTTTTTTTTTTTTTTTTTTTTGAGACGTGGTTTCTCTGTGTAGCCCTGGAACTCGCTGTTCTTGAATTCCCTCTGTAGACCAGGCTGGCCTCAAACTCAGAGATTCACCTGTCTCTACCTCCTAAGTGCTAAGATTGTAGGTTTGCACCACCACCATCTGGCCAGTACAGTTTTTAAACACTGGGACATAACTACATTATGTTACTAATTTAATATATTATTTAGCTAATTACCTGATATAAAATACCTGAATCATTAAAACATGTTGACTATTTCAAATGATGGGCATTTTGAGTTTTCTAAACATATGAAATTAACATTTTAAAGGAAATGAGCGAATTGCTGTTAACATACACTATCAATTGGACCATACATTCCAAATGATATTTTTAAATTCTCATTACAGTTGGGGACTATACATCATCATTACATACATACATACATACATACACACACACATACGTATATGTGTGTATATTTGAATTTCTAATTTTCTGCCTCCCCCTTTTCACCCTTTGGGATTAGAAATTAAACGCAGGCTATAGGCATGTTAAGCATGTGCTCTACCCCTAAGGTGTTTCCTCAGCAAATGGATTTCTGGTTTTGAATTCCATATTCTAGCCTGTTTTTTAAATTTTTTTTGAAAACTCACCACCAAGAGATTGTATTAGCCATAACTTCAAAGCCAGAGAATTGAAATGCTCCAGTGATTCATGAGTAACAAGGGATATAAAGAAATCTTTCCCCTAGTATCAAGGACGCTGCATAAAAGCTTGGTTATTTGTAATGTTGATTCTGCTCTGAGACAGAAGAGCATATTCGGTTGAGTCCATTTTGTCATGTAAGTATCAATTTTATGTGAAACATATTGGGTCAAGTGTTTGAAAAATATTTTGACAATGTAGTAGAGATGGTACTTTGAATTTAAGATTTCAATTAGTGTTATTTAGCTCTAAAATGTTATTTCTCAGTCTCAGTTGTATTTTTCAATTCTCCCTTTTCAGTATATAAGTAAAAGTGAAATTGTCCAAAGGCTAAGTTACTAACACTTCAATATGAACTAAGTTAAATATAAGGAACAAGAAATAATAAAATAAAAATATTACTCATCAAATATTTATAGAGTGTTTTTCCATAAACAATATTCTCCAGCTAGCATGTCAGGTGCAAAGAAACCAATAAAAATATACAAAAGAAAACTTCTCCTTTTTGAAGATATATTATGAATTAGTAGATATTATAAAAGACTAAAATACATAGTACATCAAATGATTATTATAAAGAAAATAGAACAGAGAAGGGAGTCAATGGAAAATTAACAGAGTACATGTAAGGTATGTCATTTATAAATAGGCTGCTGTGCTGTGTGGGGGGTCATTTGTGCCCACCAACTTGGCTAATAGCAGGAATCTAGTGAGATTCATAGAAATGTGTTATTTTGCTGGCTGTGTAATCAAGAGAAATGAGTTCAGGACGTAGTGTCACAGAAATACACTGGGACTTGGGAATAATGGAGGGTTTTTGTAAGAGGAGACGGTGGCCGAGATGAGAGGAGCTATGATCCTGAAACAAAACTGCACTTTCTGCTTTAGTGAAGAAAAGTTGTTCCTAAGATTAGAAATATAACCAGAAAACGAATCATTAATACAGACTGGACTGGGCTGTAATGTGAGAGGACAAGATAAAAACCACCAAACTCATAAAAGGAAAAAGGGGGCGATAAAAGCTGTGCTCAAAGTGTTGGCCTGGAAGAAATGGCTTGAAGAGAGTGCAAAGGAGCGAATACACATATCAATGAATGAATGAAATGAGAAAGAAAAGGGTGGTGTAATCATTAAGATCTTATTTTAAGATTGTTGCTTTCTCTTCCTGGGAACTTACTTGTGATGGTCTCAGTACTGACTCAGTACTGTATGGGAATGGCCATTAATGAGTGAACAAGATATTGACAGCAGCTTCAGCACTTTCTCAAGTAAAAAGCAGGTATAAGTTACCCTCTCTGCCAACACCGAGCTTCTCATGTAAAATCTATAAGAATTCATACTCAAAAGATGGAAGACATTGGGGCTCTGTAGATTGTTTGAACACCTTGGATCTGCACGTTATTTTTCTTATACTAGAAATGCTAGGGAATTTCCAGTTCACTGCTCCTTACATTTCCCTGGAAACTCTCTTCTCTTAAAAAGTGCTTTTCTGTAGGAAATTCCACTCAATTTGTCATCTCCAGTTCCTTGGACCTACCTTACTCCTTTATCATTATTTGTAGTTATAGGTGCAAGTTGGACAATTTTTTGTACCATACAGGTAATAATCAAAGAAAATTGAATATGGATGAAGAGCAGTAACTATTTTTGGTGTGTGTAGCAGTGCAGAGAGCCATATTTATATATGTTCATGAATATGCAGTTATTTATATAAAGTACATTTTGCCCATATAATGCATATACATATGCACTATATATGCATATAATATATATGTTATATAATGTGTGTTATCAAATAGTATAACAAAAATCATATATATAGATACATAGATATATCATGCATATGTATGCTTTCTTTCATCATTTAATAATTGCTGCATGTTTTCAAATTGATTATTAACTTAGACACTTTGCAATCATTTACATTTTCAATAATAAAAATGTAAATTTGAAATATTTATATTATTGAATGTAATTGCTTGGGTATATTATTTTGTTTGTGCAATAAATTCAGTGTAAAATGTGCCTTTCATAATCTATAAACATTTAAAAAATTCTACATATCAAGAATAAATTTATTTATTTTATTATTATTATTATTATTTTATTTTACTTTACAATACTATTCAGTTCTACATAACAGCCACAGATTCCCTTGTTCTCCTCCTTCCTGTCCCCCTCCCCTTCCCCCCAGCACACCCCCTATTCCCACCTCCTCCAGAGCAGGGCCTTCCCCAAGGACTGAGATCGACCTGATAGATCTCAGGCAGGTCCAGTCCCCTCCTCCCAGATTGAGCCAAGCGTCCCTGCATAAGTCCCAGGTTTCAAACAGCTAACTCATGCAATGAGCCCAGGACCTGGTACCACTGCCTAGATGCCTCCAAAAAAGATCAAGCCAATCAACTGTCTCACCTATTCAGAGGGCCTGATCCAGTTGGGGGCCCCTCAGCCTTTGGTTCATAGTTCATGTGTTTCCATTCATTTGTCTATTTGTCCCTGTGCTTTATCCAACCTTGGTTTCAACAATTCTCGCTCATATAAACCCTCCTCTTTCTCGCCAATTGGACTCCAGGAGCTCCACCCGGGGCCTAGCCGTAGATGTCTGCATCCAGATTCCTCAGTCCTTGGATGGGGTTTCTGGCACAACTATTAGGGTGTTTGGCCATCCCATCACCAGAGTAGGTCAGTCTCGGCTGTCTCTCAACCATTGTCAGCAGTCTTTGGTGGGGTTATCTTTGTGGATTTCTGTGGGCCTCTTTAGCACTTTGTTTCTTCCTTTTCTCATGTGGACTTCACTTGCCATGGTCTCCTATTCCTTGTTCTCCCTCTCTGTTCTTGATCCAGCTGGGATCTCCCTCTCTGTTTTCCTCGACCCTCGCCCTTCATTGCCCCACTCATGTCCAGGTTGTTCATGTAGATCTCAGCCATTTCTCCATCATTGGGCGATCCTCGTGTCTTTCTTGGGGTCCTGTTTTCCAGGTAGCCTCACTGGTGATGTGAGTAGTAGTCCAGTCATCCTTGTTCCACATCTAGTATCCTCCTATGAGTGAGTACATACCATATTTGTCTTTCTGAGTCTGGGTTACCTCACTCAGAATGATTTTTTCTAGATCCATCCATTTGCCTGCAAACCTCATGATGTCATTGATTTTCTCTGCTGAGTAGTATTCCATTGTGTATATGTGCCACAATTTATTTATCCAAAGAATAAATTTATTACTAACTACTTTTAGAACTCATATCCTTAGAGACTTTATTTAGTATCTGTATATCCCAATCTTCAAAAGTTTACTTTGGATTTATTATAGGGACTAGAAATAAGCTGAAATCAGTTATTCAGATTTGAAATTCAGCAAATGCAGAATTAAACTCTTTGCCATACTCTAAGAGATTTACTTGGAAGTTCATGGATGTACGTACACTTCAGCAAGGCTGTAGTAGTGCACATGTAGAGGAAGTAGGCACAGGAAGGAGAAATCAAGTTGAAGGCTTTACTTGTTGGTTATGAAAACTTGGATAAAAGTTCATGTTAAAACTTCAATATCCTACAACCTGTATTTAAAATCATTTTTAAGTCTGTTTCTAACTGTTTTAGATGTTTCTATAATATACCATCACAATAACAGGGAGTCACTTGTGAATTAGAGAAAAATATGTGTTTCGGCTTATTGGAAATACAGAGGCACGTTATATCCTTACTAGTAAAGGTGCAGTAAAAGACCCAGCCCCTGGGAAGGTGGATCTGATGGAAGTGCTTTGTCAGTTCATCCCAGTGAGAATCATGGATCAGTATTCATAACGTATGACCTGCTGGGGTGATGAACAGTGAACACAAACAGAATCAATATGTTATTGTAGACAGAAATGACTTAAATATTTTGGAATAAAAACATGTCCTGGGAAGGGGCATTGACAATACTGGAGCTATAGGTCTGATTTCAGCTTAGCTACAAATGGAAAAATAAATGATGTTTATTGAGTTAGTGGGTTCATCTTGAGCAAAGACTCAAACTGATAGGAGGGCATGCAAGACAAGCTATGTGTGTTTGATTTGGAGAAAGCTGATTGTCATGACTAATACCCACAGACGTCCAGTTAGCACTATTTTCCAGAAACAGAAGGCCACTGGCAGCATGGCTAGGGCATAATTAACACAATAGAGAATGGGAGAGGAGGAAGCATCAATGGAAAAGATAGTAATGAACGTTTTAAAATAGCCACAGGACAGAGCTATAGTCTGGCGCTCCAGTAGGTGATCTCTCACTTCTTATGCTTATGATACCCTGTCTGTAAGCAGGGTCTTTGCAGAAGTTGTTAAGTTAGAGGTCATGAGATGAGATGACACTGAGTTAATGATCAGTGACCAGAGAAGAACTTTGAGTTTCATGTGCCATGTGTATTATTTCAATCAACTTTGGTAAACATACTTATTTTGTGTATACATTAAGAAATATTAGAACAAAATTTGTAATATATAAAGATAATCAATTATAATTCTTTATTATAGTAAATGTATAATAAATAATCGATATTGATATTTCACTATGAAATCTTGCCTGAGCTTAATCAATTGCCAAAAATAAAATTTAAAATAAAATAAATAAATGATCACTGCTCTCAGTTTTCTGGGAATTAAAGAAAAGTCACATGTCAAAAATTATTTTATGCAGAGCACAGCAGTCCATATTTGTAATATCACCAATTGGAAGCAAAGGCACAAAGCCTGTGAGTTCAGGGTCAAGCTGGATTACACCTGATCTCCTTATCACAAAAATCAAAACGAAAACCAAAAAACAGTTAACACATTACTTGTTTACTTAAGACATAGAACTTTTGAATATCCATCTTGTGTTGTGTATTAGCTTTGTGCTGCAATGTGTTTGGAATGTATGTGGAAATCAATGATATATTCAAGGTATATTGGTGACAAGAAGGACAGAAACATTAATCCTATGTGTTTTCAGAAAAAAAAAACCTCATTTATGATAAAATAGAGATAAACACATAAACTAGTCAGTTAAGGGTTCATCAGGATTTGTATTATGATCCTTCATGATGCTTCTGGTTTCATAACAGGCAACTGATCTGAGTGAAGTGGCTTGCCACTGCCAGCACATCGCCAGAGGTGCTCTCTTCACAAGACAGTGTGTACTTCCTCTGCATGCCTCTCTCCTCTTACAAAAATACTAGTCATCCTCCAAGCTCTGGTTCAGCCACACATCCAATAGCAGGACGGATTCCACAAGCCTCTGCAAGGTGACTTTCAAGCACTCACATAAACAAATCAACAGTTCCTTTATGCCAGCTCTAATTGCCTACACGTGTGTATCCATCTACACAAGCTTTCGCACTCCTGTTTGCACAGAGAGCTGTTCCATTCTAATCACAGCAAACATTTCTGATGAAGTACAACGACTGAAGAGTAATTTTGGTGGAGCAGCCTCCTAACCTGAATATGAAGGCGACACAAGGATAGTGTAGTCATAATTTAAATACTAGTTATTATACATATGATATTTAATTCCTCATGAAGCTGAATATTCACAAAAATGACTGGGGATCCTAAAGTATGTGGACTATTTTTGTTTTGTTTTGTTTGTTTGTTTGTTTTTTGAGACAGGGTTTCTCTGTGTAGTTTTGGTGCCTGTCCTGGATCTTGCTCTGTAGACCAGGCTAGCCTCGAACTCACAGAGATCCACCTGGCTCTGCCTCCCGAGTGCTGGGATTAAAGACATATGCCACCACCACTCAGCTGTGGAGTGTTTTACTACTCAGAAATAAAAATCTATGAGATTGATCAAATGTAGTTACTATATAAACAAATACAGATTAAAAACATAATTTTAAAAAGTTATCTCACTTGTTTAGATATCATAGTTGTGTTGATACTTGAATAATTATCAAAGCAGTAATAGTAAAAAAAACCATAATTTTCCCCAAAGCCCAAGTAACAGCCATGTTTGTGAGAAATGACTTTCCTTAGAGATATGGTGTGGTTCTCCAGTTCCTACATGACAGGAAGAGAGCTAAAGAATATATACATTATTTCTTGTATATATTCTCTGTATATAGCTTCTACTTCAGCTTGTGTTTCTATTGGACAAAGTGACTGGAAGCTACCAAACAAGTACTTGAGAGCCCATGGCCACTATCATCCTGTTAGGTACTCTTTATTAAGAAAATTTCTACTCACTCTACATACCACCCACAGATCCCACCTCCTCCCTCCTCCCATCTCCCAGCCCTCCCTCCCAAGCCACCCCACATCCCCACATCCCCCAAATCAAGGTCTCCCAAGGGGAGTCATCAGAGCTCGGCACATAGAGCCTTTCACCAGTGACTGATGGAGGCAGATGCAGAGATCCCCGGCCAGGCAATTTCTACATTTTGCTGTAGCATCAAATAATTATCAGAACACTTATTTCATTTCTGCAACTACATATCTGTGTGAAGCCAGATTTTGTTCCTATGACTCAACCAAGACAGAATATTAAAAGAGTACCCAATATGTCATTTAAAAAGCCAATAGCAGATTTTCAAATGAGACAATGCAACTTAACAAAACAATTTATGAAAAATAACTTTTGCATTAAATTATAATTTTCATGAAAATATTTATTCATATTAGCATGTGATGGTTCTTAGATATATTAATATAAAACATATGTATTTAAATTCCAATATTATATTAAGACATACAAATGATATAACAATGCTTCCTGAGAATCCTCAACACATTTAAGAAAATATAAAAGGAAATGGAAGTCATGGCTTGTATTTTAGTCATAATGCTAAGATTTTCTGCAACTTCTAATTAAATTATTATTAGTGCTTGTTTAAAAATAATACTGTGGTAATTTCCTACTTTGTACATTCCAAACATATTACATTTAATAACATGCAAAAGGAAAAATACAATTTTAGTATGAAAGTCTTTGGGCTTTGAGAACATTGCATAAACTCAAATGTTAAATTAAGCTGTTTTCATTTCAAATGTTAAATTAAGCTGTTTTCATTAAAGAAAGCTAGATAATAATTGATATGTGCTATAAATAGCTTGGCATATAAAACCTAGCATTTATTCAAATAAATAGCCTACCACACAGTTTATGAGCATTATAATTAAGAAGTCATTAAGCCATAAAATATTTTCTTAAATTATCACACATTATAAGTAAGTCCTTCTTATTTTACAATTTATGAGCATTTTAGAAACCTACATGGGGGAATTTTTTTCCAAAGACTCTAAAGAATGATTACTAATCACAAACTTCTACATCTTGTAAAGATAAAATATCATAGAGTTTATACGTGTCTAATTGCTAAGAATCAATTCCAGATAACTAAATTCTAGAAAGTAACTTGAGATTATTTTATACATTTATAAGATCAGTCAATAAGATCACACAAATATATTATCACAAGCCATATTTATCACCTCATATTCTGAAACAAATGCCTTTAAGCATCATGGTCTAAGATTTCATAATTCATCTTATTTTCATGCCCAGATTATATTAGCATCCATTAATTTTCTAGGGAGAAAATAATTGCTATCTGCCTTGCATTATTAGTCAGAGATTGAGGGCTTGTGGTTTTCCAACAAGTTATATGTGAGACCCATATATATATGTGGTTTATATATATATGATTTTGTAGTTACAATGGATATCAAATATATACATACATATATATATATATGTATATATGATTTTGCAGTTACAATGAATATCAAATGAAGCAATGAGTGTAAGCATGACAATAGTATAAGGTCATTAAACATAGGCTACTTAGCTATGTGACTGGTCATATTAGAAATTCAGAAATTGAACCTTAAAAGAAAAAAACAATTCAAAGACGCACATTGCATATTGGAACTTGAATTCAAGCAAAGTGACTGACCAAAATGTCTGATTTTACACTTCAAATCACAAATCTCCAGGATGTCATACTTATACAGGAAAGGGGACTCTTTCAAAACCAAAGGGGCAAGTTTCAGCAAAATAATCATAATCATAATCATATTGTATTTAATTTTTGCCATGTAACTCCCTCTACTCACTGACTCTACTCCCATATGAATTATGTTCTGAACCCAAATTGCATCAGACAAATAAACTCATTCTTGTGGAAACTCCCTATCCCCAGAACTGACCCTTGAGAGGTCTATCATATCCAGTGCCTCATGATCACTGGAAAGCTGGTGAAACCCTTTTATTGGGGTTACTGGAGTATATGCCACAGGCCTGATAGTCATTATATAATTTACTATAAAGAAGCATGCTGTTCCCCTTAATTGTGAATAAAAGGGAAAACAGAGCTGATAACCAGTAAAAGGACCATGTATCTGCTGACATCTTTCATTATTGCCCTAGTTTCAATTTCGTCAAAGTAATTCTTTCTTCAAGCATCTTTCAAAACTTATTTCAGGAAAAATTTAACTTGTTGTGCTAAAATGTATTACTTAGAATGACCAAGGAGTGTAAGTGAGAGAATGTTCTCAAGTAGGGGGAACTAATCAGAATCTCTCCTGAGAATGACTGAAGTGATGTTGAGACACAGGCTGACGGGATGGGGAGTAATTGAAACAGAAGTAGCAGTGATGCCGTTTAAAACACAAGATGAACTGGCAGTGACATCAAAACCTAAGATGGGTCAAATGACAGGGTTGTTTCAACCAGCCATTGAAAGTTTCCCAGGACCAAGTGGATCACAAGGAGACAGTATTCACTTGGAAGCTGTTAATCTGAATCCAGTACCTAACAAAGGCTAAAGTAACCAGTTTCATTTAAATAAACAGATGATAGAAATGTGTATACAGGGATTGAAGAAGGCAGTCTATATTCTCATATTGCTATCCTTGTCAACATCTAAAACAAGTAACTGAATGTAAAGGACTATTGGATATGAGGAAAGTTAAAGCCAAAAGAACAAATCAAACAAAACTACATTTTCCTTTTCCTGGGTTTACTTCATGTAGTTTAGACTTCAAGGCAGAGTGCTTCAAATCAGACTGCAGAAAGAAAAAAATGGCCTCAAACTGCAGATGCTCCCTAGACCCATGACAACATCAGGTACATGCTTGATTCAAAGATCCAATGCCAACCTTTAATACTGCAGAATGGCTACTCTGTTCTCACTGACCTTGCCATTTCGAAACTCTTCATTTTGAAATCCAAGACATTGATTTAATATAAAATGCATTATTTTCAAATATCACTGCTATAAACACTATCTGACTCATTTTTTTTTATTTTCCAGATACTGCTAGTTTTTCAGAGAAAGTATTTCAATATTCTTTGACATTTCAATCTGAACAATGTTTATATTTAAAAAATAGAACCCTGGCCAATAGCAGTATGTTCAAGAAGATACATTGGACTTGCTTTTCCTTATTTCTTCTTCTGAATAAAATAAAAACTCTTGAACATTATATAAAAGAAATATAATAATATTCAGGAAGTGAAGATGAGGCCAAATGGATCCGTGGCTTCTCCAATGCAAGAAAAGTGGAAGAATGAGAGGTAGGTGTGAGTTTCCTCAGCTTGTTTCCTTTCAGCCTCCTACATTCTATACATGAAGATTAACAAGGTGACAACCTGGAAACATGAAACGATGTAGAAAAAAAAAAAGCAAAGAAAAGAAAGAGTTCTTGCAAAAGCTTTAGGCCATTACCCCATCACTCCAGTGTAAAATCACAGGGACCCACCTCATTGCTGCAGCAATAGTTGAGAGCACAGCTCAGATTCCAGCTACTCCAGACTAATAAGACCATCAACATGGTCCCTGCTGCGTGATGTCAGACAAGTCTAAATATAGACATAGAGCTTACCCAGAGCAGAAAATGTCTCTCTCTCATGCCCCACTCTCTCTGTGCCCCCTCCTCTGCTTCTTTGGATTCTCACAATGACAGAAAGATTGAGGACTCTCCGCTTTCCACCTCAGGATTGAGTCTGAGTAAAGTCAGGTAAATCCAGACCCTATTCCACTACTCAGCTGTACAAAAGTCATCTCTCAGGTGAAAATCAAGGTTGAATAGACAGAGGACATTCTTCATCTGGTGGATAGTTTCAAAGGAAGGCAGATGGAACCACACTTTTATAAAATCATAATTTCCATGTACAGGTTTCAATGGAAAATATGTTCTCATGCCAAGAACCAGGAATAAAAGAGCCAAAAGAAGAAATCACTAAATCAAGAAGGATTAATTTAGTCTTCTTCAGGGATAAACCCTTAAGTGGTTATCTAAACTAATTGGACAGCCCTGAAATCATATACGTATAAGCATTTTTAAGAATCGGCAGATCGCCACTCCATCCCTGTTCTAGCTTGACCATAACGTTCCCTTATGTTCTCATCCCCCATCCCCTATCCTACATTGCCCACCCCTCATCCCCAGTTTACTTATGGAGACCTCATCAATTTCCCCTTCCCAGGACAATCCATGTATCCCTCTTTGGGTCATCCTTGTTAGCTAGATTCTCTGGAGTTATGGGTTGTAGTCTGGTTATCCTTTGCTTTACATCTAGCATCCACTTATGAGTGAGTACATTGAGGCAGGGGAAGGGGTTTGGACTTGCCTCTACTGGATGTGCCTTGCCTTCTTGTGGGGAAGAGTGGGGAATGGGTTGGGAAGGAAAGGCTCGGGGGCGGGAGGAAGGAAGAGGGAAATCTTTGGTGTGTAAAATGAATGGAAAAATCTTCTTAATAAAAAAAGAATCAGCAGATTATCTTTAGATATGTATCAATACATATATTTAATAATAATAATAATAATAATAATAATAATAAACAAAAAACATTTATTAATTAGACAGGGAGTAAGGAGGGGCATTGGAAGGGTTTGAGGGACGGCATATAAGAGGAATTTGAGGGAGAAAAGGGAAGAAGGGAAATGATGTAATTTTACTTTCATTAAGTGGTTTGTTTTGTTAGTTTTTTTTTTTTTTAGAGCAACGAGCAAGTCTTAAATGTAAAGCATAGTAATAGCTAAATGTACCCCCAAATTGTCAAAAAGTCTGTTTCTATAAATTGTAAAAATGTCAAAAAATCTTATTTTAATGAGTTCCATGGAGGGAGGGGTGGAGAAAAATACTAGTGTGGAATCTTATAAAATATCACTCAGAAAAATATAAGGAAATAGAAACCAGCTGCAGTGAGGGTAATTAAGAGAACCTGACACTATGACACCTCAGTGAAAGTTTAATTTTCCTAATGGAGGGGATTTGAGTGACTTTCAGGTTTTGGAAATGTAAAAAACTACTATACACATACTTATTCGGAAACTTATAGAAACATAATCATCCACTTCTTTATGTGAATAACAAAGTGCATGATTTCTGAATTGCATGACAAGAGTATTTTTAGTTTTATAAGACACTGCTGAATTATCATACAAAAGCTTTATGAGTAATATGTGTGTGTGCAGTGTTATGTGTGAAGGTATGTAAATTGCACACTTGCAGAGCACAGAGGACAATGTAGGAGTCCGTTTTAACTTCCACATTGTTTTTGAGGCAAGGTCTCTTATTTGCCTCTGTGCTGTAACTTCTACCCAGGGAGATTCTCCAGTCTCCACCTCCCATGCATCCACAGGTGTGGTGAGATTGTAGCTACACATCACCATGTCTGGCATTCTGTGGTTGCTGAGTTCACACATGTTCAGGAAGCATTTTTACTCTTTCAGTTACCTCCCTTGACCACAAAATTAATTTTTTTGTGGAGAAAACTTTAAATATTTCACTTATTTTTTATTCAAATTCATTTTTAAATGGTTCTTTTTTATTACTCATTCCTCTGCTGGAAGCATTCAATAACTCCTTTCCAATATTTATTCTTGCAAGGTTCTTAAAGGCAAATCACATGAAGTCATGGGGTCCATACTTGAGTGGATTTTCCTGGAAATTACAGCTTTCTGGGTTTTCTGTACCTATCCTCCAGCAATTTAGTGATTGTAGTTGAGCATTCCCTCACCTAAGACTTGTTCTGCAGAGATCCTGCTCTACTGTGTTGACATTGTCTGTATCTTTCCACTTATCTCCTTAATTTCCACAGCAGCAGTCTGCTCTTACCCCTCACTTCACTCGTGGACTTCAGAGGAGCTTTTAGTTTCCCATATGTTCAGCTTTTTCATTCAGGAAAGCGTCCTGCCTTACATTCACTTTATACAAGTATTCGGAACTCCTGTATTCTTTTTGGAGAGCTCACAGAAGAGATGACCAATTGAGTAGTATCCTGATCATCAAAACAACCTCAATTAATTTAAAGGAACTGTAGTTTTAGAGAACAATGTATTCCCTAAAATAAGTGAGAGATAGGTGGAAATGAATAATTGAGGTTACAGGAAATCTTAAACACCTATACACAGAATTGTACACATATGAAATCATGCCTGGATCAAAGAGGACCCCAACCCAAGGGAATCTAAAAATCCACTGAATGGGGCAAATTTGAAAACATAATATCAGACTTTTGGAGAAACAGCTAATATGATGTCTACATTCATACATCTATAAGAGAAGATGGGGGTTGCCAGTTATCTAAGTTTCCATACCAATAGCTTAGAAAATAGAGAAAAAAATCCCCAAATACTGTGAAATAGAACTGAAAGAGAGGAAAGAAAATAAGAGGGAATGAGAAAAGAGACAAGAGGGGGAGAGGGGAGAAAGGAAGGAAAGGGGAGAAGAGGCCAGAGGAGGAGATGAGAGGAGGCAAGACAAGACAAGGGAAGAGGACAAGACAAGATGAGAGGAAATATAAAATGGAAACCAAAAAACCACCGATTTTTTAAGTGCTGATTTTTAAGAGCAAAATTAGAATAAATGCCCCTAGAAAACTGTTGATAAAAAAGAGAGAAAAGTTACAAATACCAAAAATCTAGAATAAAAGATAGGTTTCAACAACTATCCCTACAGATACCAACAGGGAAATAAAGCTAATGTATTAGTAATATCACAGTTATATGTGAAAACTTAGCTAAGCAGGAAACTTGAACGTGTATACTACATTAAAGATACTTTGAATAGTGCTAGCAAAATTTGAATAAATAGCAAAGAAACAGAGAGGCAAATGAAAGAATGAGCTATGAATCTGAACAGAGTTCTGGAGGAAGAATTAAAATGTTAAGAAACACGTTTAATTGAATGAGACATACTTGCCAATTAGGGGAATAAAAAGTAAAACCACTTCATGATCTCACCTTATCCCACTCAGAATGGCTAAGGTCAAGGAAAAACCTGACAAGAAGTGGGAAAGAAGAGCCCTCGTGCACTTTTGATAGGACTGAGAACTGGTGCAGCCATTATGAAAATCAGTGGGGATAATTTTCAAAGAGGTTAGAGTAGTTATATTATATAACCTGGCTATACCTCTGTTCATCACACAACCAAAGGATTGGTCCTCTACCCCATAGATACCTAGTACTCCAAAGATACTTGTCATCTTCATTGCTGCTCAATTCACAATATCTAGGACATGGAAATAAGCTAAATACAACTTTAAAAAAGCATTGCCTATCAACAATGGAATTCTATTTAGAAGAAAAGAAAAATTAACTCATGAAACTTGTAGTAAATTGATATAACTAGAAAGTATTATACTGACTCAGGTAACTCAGACCTAGAAAGACAAATACTGTATGTTCTCTCTTATCTGTGTATCCTAGTTGTGACTATGAAATTGTGAGTATATAACTTGCAATAATCACAGAAGCAGCAAAGTAAAGGGACCATGTGTGGGCTGAAGCTCTAGAGAGGGGTATAGTAGGACACAGAGACTATGAAGGAAAAATGGAAAAACTGACTGGGTACATTTATGTGGAGAAGGGAGAGGAAGGGCAGCAGTGAGGTAGAGGGGGAAAGGGGTGCTAAAGAATGCTAAGGGTGATTGAAAAAGCCATAGGTAAGCACTATTTTAATTACTTAAAAATTCATTGTAGATAGATTATATATATAATTTAAATGAAGTTACACAACCTAGGCTGACAATGTGCTCTCCAAGAGCCTTAGACTATCTAACATAAACTCTGGTGACACAGTGGAAAACTTCTCTTCTACTTATTGATCAGGGGTGTTCACAAGACCTCCAAAGCAATATAGACTATTATTGTTGCACTTGGATGCTTCCCAGAACTTGAAGGTAAGACCTTATTGCTGAAAACACAACACACTTTAAATGAATGATTCAGAGGGATTAAGATAGAACTTACTTGGAAGCCTCCTTCCTAAAGGTTAGTTCTCAAAGTGTCCATAGGTGCCACACAAGCTGGCAGGGGAGAAAAATTCGTCATCAGTCCTAGCCATAATTAAAGCCTATGGACCACAACAATAAACAAGACAGCAATATTATTGAGATGTGCAATAATGGCACATATCTCAGGGCTAGCTACCATCCACCTAACAGGAGGGAAATGGGAGGGAATTCATGTTTGGTACAGTAATCCTTACTAATTCCCTGTTTCTTGTCAGGTCATAGGCCCTAGAGGAGAATCTACTATGACCACTTTGCTAAATCAGTATAATTTTAAAACTTCTAAAATACAATTTTCAGGCTGAACTGAGTCCACTGCGAAAACAAATTTAAGAAATTTTCTAACAGTAAATACTCTAACAAACACTTTTCAACTTTCATTAAGGTTAAATGTTGCTTGGGTACCAAACCTGGCATAATTGATATGGAAAAAATAAAGTTACTGATAAACATATAGACTCAACTGGCCTTAGGAAAATGCTAGCAAATAGAATCAGCAACATAAAAACATACATTAAATAAACAAGTTTCCCATGACTACCAGTCTGCTCCCACATTTTAAAATAATATAATATTTAATATCAAGCAACAAAAAGAGATTGCATATGTATATGTATGGTACAGAAAAATATGTTTATGATATTAATTTTAGAAAAACAGTATAGGTACTTGATGAACATTTACAGAATGCTGTTGCTTTTTTAACACTAGATAATTAAAGATATTACTTTCCTAAGACACAGATAGTTGTAGGGATGGCCATCCTCATAAGTAAAGATGGTGTTGAATTTGCATTCCATTAAGCTAAATAAAATAAGAGAGGCACCAAAATGGCAAAGGCTAAATGTTGTTATGTGTGGACTTTAAAAACAAATAAACTGGCAGCTCAAGAGAGTATTACAATGGTGTTTCAGAAGTCTAAGGAGGAGAGGAAGAAGAGAATGATGTAAGGGCTTAAATTTACAGTCAAACATCAGTAGTTTTTAGAAATATTACATAGTATAACGAGTATATGCATATTATATATACATTATCAATAATGTGAATCCATAAGTTTTCTGTGCAAGATTTATTTTGTTTTTGCTTTAAAAAATAATGTATTTATTTTTATTTTATGTGCACTGCTGTTTTGCCTGCATGTATATCTGTGGAGGGCATCAGATCTTGGAATTCTAGACAGTTGTGAGCTGCCAATTGGTGTTGCAAATTGAACTGAGGTCGTTTGAAAGATCAGCAAGTGCTCTTAACCTCTGAGCCCTCTCTCCAGTCCCTGTTTTGGCTTTTTTTTAATTGTTGTTTTCATTTTTAAAAGTTTTTTTAAAACGATTGTTTTGATTTTCACGTCTTTTTTTTTTTTTAAGAGAAAGGGAGAATATGAAGTTGGGAAGTAGGGTTGTGGAGAGGATTTGGGGGATAGGAAATAATATGGTAAAATATATAAAAAACAAATTTTAATGCAAATATATTTTTCCAACTTGCTTACCAGAGTATTAGAGAGACTGTCTATTTATTTTTGTTAGGCAGATGGTTCAGTTGCTAAGAGTGCCTCTGCTCTTGCAGAGGCCCTGAATTCAATTCCAGGCACCATATAAAAGAGTGCTAAAACCACCTGTAACATCAGTTCCAGAGGATGCTAACCCTTGACCTCATTGGGCACCTGCATTCTTATGTACTTACCACACACAGACACAGGCATACACATAATGAGAAATAAAATAAATCTGTAACACTGATAATTGGAAAATTTTCAAATCTTCTCATCATAAAGATATGTTATTTGAAGTGTTTGAAGTATTTGGTTTTATGCTGACTGAATTTAATTAGTTTACATTGAATTATAAAGTCTAATGTTTATACTTTGTACATTTACATGATTATGAATTATCAATTTATGGTTTCAAAATTAGCTTCATGACTGCTTATTTCTAACACCTTAAAATGATCAATATAAAAAAGAATAAAAGATAAAGGCTAGAAGTACTCCCCATTACATGTGGAGTTTTAAAACATGATAATAGGGGCATCTTACTGGGAAGAAAGATGGATTTGCTAAGAAGTTATTTGGAAAATGACTTTCCTCAACTCTTCAATTTACAAAAAGTAACTCACTCAATGTGCATCAGACAAAACATTGCTGAGGACTATTGTGGGGACATGACAGCTGACCCTAAGCTGATGGCATGTGTCATTGCTGGTCTAGAAATGAGCTGCTGTAGCCCTGTCATTGGAATGCTCACACCTGAGTAATTAATTTACACAGTTCCTATGTGGGCTAAAGAAACTTAATATGGATCCAGGCATTCCTTAAGGGCTGTGGATCTTTTGCCCTGGAATGCCTGAGAGAACCTCGTGGCCTTCAGGTGAGGTAAGAATAGGACAATGGGCTGTGAGGTACTAACAGCTGTTCATTTGCTTCTGGAAAGCTTGATTATTGCTATGGCAAAGGGATAAAAAGGATCTTTTTATTACTATATAGCAGGAAACCAAGAAACAATTACAGGAAGCAAAACAACTTTCCTGCACAGCTGTGGAGTCCATGGATAGTTGTAAAACACACCTTTCTGATGTCTGCCCTGAAATCCCATCTTAACCCCCTTTTGCATGGCATGTTGTTTGGCTCTAAGACTGCTGTCCTTCTATTGGCAGCATAGAATTGAATCTAAGTCTTTGGTCTTTCCCACTGGATTGGAATGCCACAACACTAAGCAAATATAATACAAAAGAAAATGTAATAGGGAATCTAAAGATGGGAAAGAAGAAATTAAAACTTCTATGATTATCATATGGCAGAAGTGTCTGCATAAAAATCTTAAATACACTAAAAAATCATAGATATTATGACATATTTTATAGCCTCCTGTAAAGTATTTAAACAGCTGTAAATTGTATTTCTGAGCAGTAGAAATTAATATAAAACACTAAAATTTTAAATGTGGTATCATTTACAACCATGAAGTAAAAACAGAAATACTTTGTTATAAATCTATCAGTACTTAGACACTGAAAAAATAAAATGCTATGGAAGGAAGTTTTACATAAATAGGGAGAAGGGATGCAATTAACTTAATGGAGTGATTGATTAATATGAACAGAGCTGTAAGTGAGCTCAGTCACCAGAACAGCATCAACTGGGCATAGTGATACATTCTTGTGATCCAGGCAATTGGGCGAGCAAAGGCAGGCACATCACAACTTCAAAGCTATCCGTCCCTACATAGTGAGTTCAAGACCAGCCTGAGGTACATGAAACCAAAACCTGTCTCAAAAGCTAAAAAAGAAAAAAAGAAAATCAGCGTAAATGGAACAATATACCATATTCATAAATTTGAAGTTTAAATGGTAAAATTGTAAATTCTTTCCAAATAATATACTATGATAATTTTACGTGATTTTTGTCAAAATCTTAGCAAGAGGTTTTGAGATATTGGCACTATTATAAAATATGGATGCATATGAAAAGATTTTAGCACAGCTGAAGAATGAAAGAATAAAATGATAGAAGTCAGTCTATTTTATTTCAAGAAATCTTTGTGAGCTTTGGGGGTTTGAATAAGGATGGTCATCATATGCTCTTATGGATGTGGCCATGTTGGAAGAATTTTGTCACTAGGGGTGGGCTTTGAAGTTTCAAAAGATCATAACTGGCACAATCTCTCTCATGCTAGGCACAGACCAACCAACCCCCCCTTCTTTGCTTGTGGATCAGGAAGTAGCTCCCAGCTACTGCTCTAGTGCCATGTACCCTGTCATGATGATAGTGGACTAATTAAGTGCTTTATTTTGTAAGAGTTGCCTTGGTCATGATGTCTCTTTGCAGTAATAAAAGAGTGACTTAAGACAGGGGGTATAGAGAAATAGAATTTGATAAGAAACCCAGAAATAGACCTACCCAAATTATGTCAATCTACCCAACTGGTGTTACTTTACAGTGAAATCCAATTAGAAGGAAAATAGCATCATTTCCACTAATGGTGCTGTGGGAATTAGCTATCCATACCCTAATTAAATTAACAAATTTATTTCTAAGGACTTTGACTTGTTTGACTGTTGTGGAATAATCCTTCTGTACACTGTGAAGATTTGTCACTTGGATTGGTTTAGTAAAAAGCTGATTGGCCAGTAGCCAGGCAGGAATTATAGGTGGGACTACAAAGAGAGTAAAAATGATGGGAGAAGAAGGGTGGAGTCAGAGGAGATGACAACCAGCTACTGAGGAAGCAAGAAGTATAGAAAATGAGGTAACAATCCATGAGACATGTAGGAAAGCATAGATAAGAAGTTTGGGTTTATTTAAATGTAAGAGTTAGCTAATGAAAAGCCTGAGCTATCAGCCAAGTGTTTATAATTTATATTAAGTCTCTGAGTTGGTTATTTGGGAAGCAGCTACCAGTAATTTGAGACAGAAGGTCAGGACAGGAAAAGTCTGGCTATATTTCATATCTTATGTAAATACTAATGCAAAATGGATCACAAACTTACTTTAATTTGTAGCTAACAATTATTGAAAATTAATTTACAATGACCTAAAATTAAAGATCTGTGTTCTGTTAAAGATTCTCTTACAAGTGTGAAAGACAACCCATGAACTAGTAGAAATATTTCCAAATGTGTGTCTAAATGTGACTAATGTATATCACATATAAGGAACAGCCAGCCTAACCAACATAGAAACAAACCAAAACATGAAATATGCAAATCACTTAACAGATACAGAAGTGAAAAGCATGTTAATTAAAGAAAATAGCACATGAGATATTTGTATTCTCAGCCAATTTGCAAATTGTCACCACAGGAATTACTGGGAGTGGTGTTGTATGCCTGGAATTCCATCCTCTGGAAACTGAAGTAAAAGAATTCTACAGAGTTTTGAGTCCCGTCTACCATTTACAGAAAGACTCCCTTCACAGCAAGCCAACAGTAAACCACATAATTTCATGCTTATATAGGAAGGTTAAATAAAATTAGTGATCACCAAATTCAGGCAAGAAAGGGCACATGAACCAATGTATGGGAAATAACAATAGACTTCTTTTAAACAGTTTTGTATTCTCATAAAATAAAAATGAGCACTTGCAGGACAACCCTGTGATTGTACCTCAATATTTATCTCAGAAAAATGAAAGCCTAACCTGCATAGGGAAGCATGTTTTGCTTTATTAGTGTATATAACAATTTAATTGACTATAGAAACAAATTGGAACTCCTTCAGTTGGTGGCTGGCTAAAACAAACTCTGCTACATTCACACATTTGGATACTGCATACTTTGAAAAGAATAAATGATTGCTACAAAAACATCGGTGAATGTCTCTAGAGCAATATGAATAAAACCATCAATCCCAAATTTACCTATGATATTATTTCATTACATTGACATCTTAAAGTAATGAAAGTCAGATAAATGATAAACAACTAGGCATTCAGGAGAACTGTGTCATGTCATGTGAGTAGCTGCAGCTATTATATAGCAATAGGGCATTCTTATTGGGTTGGAAATATTCTATACCATCATTGACTTAATGACAATATCTTGTTTGGATACTTATAGTCCTGGAAGATGTTATTATTTATATGACTCAAACTTTGTGTAACAAGGGCAAATATCTAATATAGATTGTCTAAAGAACAAAAAGTCAGTTTTGGCTCATGGCTGCAGAAGGTTTAGTTGATTTTTTTATGTTTCCATTGGTTTGGGCCAACAATGAGGTAGAACATCATGGCAGGAAATATGTGCTGGGGTAGAAGACCCAGCCTCTTAATGATTAGGAAGTAAAAAAGGGGTTCAGTGGGTAACTAGATATTTGGGAAGGCTTTATGCCAGTGACTCATTTCCTCCAGCAGCAAACCATGAATCATTTGGTATATTAGTCCATTCATTTGATCTGAGACCTTGAGTTCTAATGTCTTTTCCATATAATTGGATCCCTGAGCTGGAAACCCAACCATCAACTTGTGAGTGAATCTTTTGGGAACTATTTCATATCTAAGTCATAAAATCAATGGAAGGATCTGAGTAGAAGATTTGACATCATATTGGTCATTATAGACATGTGAGAATTTAGGGCAATCTCAACATGAAGTGTTTTAAATTTACTACTGTATTTGGAACAGCAAAACTGACAGAATATAACATTTGTAAGAAACTCTTCATCTGTTTAAATACTGACATTCTATTTATATATCATAAAATACACACATTTTAAGTGTAGATAAAGCTAAATTATACACACACACACACACACACACAAAAGCAAACAAACACATACACACATATTTGTAACAATAATAATTTTTTAAAAAAGAAGCCATGAATTTGAGAGGGCCCTGGAGCTACATTGGATAGAGGTAGGGGTGTTGAAGGGAGAAAAGAATTAATGTACCTTAACTAGAAGTAAACTAAAAAATAAAGTATTGAAAATTAAGTTTAAAATAAAATTTAATTTAATTAAACTGGAATATAATATATACTCATAAAGTTAGTATGTGGTCTTTCTAAATTATGACAGGTATTTTTCTAATGTTTTATCTCACAAATAGCTTTCTTTATCTAAGTGTGCGTAGCAACTCTAATGTTAGTTTCATAGCCAAGGATGACAAAGGGATTAACATATTAATGTTAATCCTGTGAGCATCCTCAGGTATTATCAGTGAATAGCTCTGATACAGTGTTCAGAAGTGCATTTCCAATGATGATGCTAACTGTGTTAGGAGACCCATGTCCTTCTCCTGTGAAAGCTTAATGCTTCCTTTTTGCCCATATTATCTATGACTTTGTTTTTAAGTCATATACATTTAAGAAATACTTGCCATCATAGAAGATTTATTTTAGAGGTAATTGTGTGAACAAAATGAAAGCTCTGTTTTGATTTGCATTGTGCTGACTCAGGCTGCCCTTGAGTCAGCACACCTGCGGATGTAAATTAAATTCAGACAAATTCACTCACTGCACAAACCAATATAAATGTGAGCCATTATGCTATTACTTTTTTCTAAGGCATAAAGGAAATACTTTTTAAAGATAAGCAGTAGATTATAAAAAAATCTCAAATCTTTATACTTATTATCTTGATTGAAATATGGCTTCCCATTAGTTTCAAAGTGCTTTGCTGATGAAAGATTAATTTCCATGCAAAAGCTTTAGATCTGTGAAACTAATGGAATTAAGGATAGATATAGGAAAGATACAGAACTCCCTGCCACAGTTTTCTGATAAATACATTTTCCTGGAGATTATGATTTTATAAAAAAAAATGAACTTTAAAGTATAGGAATGTTGGTATGTTTTCAGTCAAGTAGGATACAGGCTAGTCCACTTGGACTCAACCAGCAATCACTTACATAAAACAATTTAAGTAATAGTTCTAGATCATGAACCTTCCAAAATGAGATTCTCTTTTTATTTATTAATATTCTTTCATGATCATGTGGGCTTCCATGATGTTTAACACATTATGACTATTTAGAAAATAAATATTATAAACTTGAGCCATGTGCATACTTGGCCAGTATTAAAGAGAGCTTAGGGGAGCAGGAGGTTCTAGCTGGATCAAGAACAGAGTGGGAGAACAAGGAAAGAAATACCATGATAAATGAAGACACCATGGGATTAGGAAGAAGCAGAGTGCTAGGGAGCTCCCCAGGAATCCACAATGATGACTCCACCACAGACTACCGGCAATGGTAGAGAGGGTGCCTGAGCTGACCTACTCTAGTGATTGGATGGTTGAACACCCTAACTGTCATCATAGAACCCTCATCCAGTGACTGCAGGAGGCAGAGATCCATGACTGGGTCCCAGGCTGAGGTCCAGGAGTCCAATCAATGAGAGAGAGGAGGGATTCTATGAGCAAGAGATACCTAGACCATGATTGGAAAAAGTACAGTGACAACTAGCCAAACTAGTGGAAACATATGAACTGTGAACCAATAGCTGAGGAGCCTCCATGGTACTGGACTAGGCCCTCTGAATAAGTGAGACAGTTGTTTAGCTTGAACTGTTTAGGAGACCCCAGGCAGTGGGACTGGGACTTGTCCCTAGTGCATGAGCTGGCTTCTTGGAACCTAGTGCCTATGGTGAGACTCTTTGCACAGCCTTGGCACAGGGAGGAGGGGCTCAGACCTGCCTCAACTGAATGTGCCAGGCCCTGCTGACTCCCCATGGGAGACCTTGCCTTGGAGGAGGTGGGAATAGGGATGGGTTGGGGGGGGGACTGGGGGTGGGTGGAGGGAGGACAGGGGAATCTGTGACTGATATGTAGGATGAATGCAAAATTTCTTTAAAAAATACATTTTAAAATTAATATACCCAAACATTGAAAAAAGAGATCCAGATATAACTTAGTGAAACACCAGATAATATGGAAGAGGGCGTTCACAAATCACTTACGAAAGAAGTAAAGTCTTCAAAGAAAATTGAGTCCAGAGTTAAGGAGCCATCCAGAGAGAGCTGGAAGTCAAGATGTGCCAGGCAGTGTGTTGATTTCCACAGCCACTTTGCCCTCAATTCCACAATACCAAATGCTGCCATGGATTACTAATCTCTTGTTTTTTCTAGAATGATTTTTTATGGGGAATCATTTCCATAGTTTAGATCTTAAATGACCCACCCCTGCCGCCTTAGGCTCTGTATTTAAAGGTTGGCTGACTACATTATGATTGACAGCTTAGGCCTGGGTAGAGGTTAATGGGCAAAAGTTAGGTCACTGCACGTAGGTTATTTAAGATTCATTGGCACCCTAGTTCCCTCTTCTGTTATCTAATCCTGTAATGTAAGCTGAATTCCTCTATCACAGGCTCCCAACATACATGGCGATCAGTGGTCCAAAGTAATAGCACTAAAAGGGGCCAAAGTATTCTTACATTCTACCTGTAAACGTCGGACTAGAGTCTTGCATTCACAAAACTGAGAACAGTTAATGGTTTTGTCAAAAATTTATTTGTCTGTAAGGATTGTATCTAATGACTAAACAGGCCAAAAGAAAGTATTTGGGAAAAACTCATTTGAGGATTACTGCCAGAAAATAAGCTGTTGTTATGAAGGAAATATCCTCTGCCTCCATGACAGTAGTAATTGAAATGTTCTTACTTCCTAGACCTTAGTGTATGTTTATGGGCAGAGGTATGGCTTCTGCCCATGCGTGGCATCTTTCTCACAGTTGTTATGAATGCTGCATTGCCCATCCAGACACTTTGCTTTGCTTCTTCACCCAGCCCTTCTCGGTCTGCTATGATCCAATTGCTGCAGGTCCAGGTTGGCCTCTACTATCATACGTATTTCCATGTAGCTGTTTACCTCTGCGGTTCTTCCTTCATGTACCAACAGTTTTTGAGCTTTTTCTCTTACCAGCACTACATATACGTCCTTTAGATCTAAACTTACAAAACAAGACTATGTTTCATGATGATAATGTGTCTCTCCTCTTATACTTACTTGGCTAGATACAGAAGACTAACCTAGGTTTAAAGATTAAAGACAGTGACCACTCAAATTTTATTCAATGCAATTTTTATTTGTCCTATGGACAAATATTCTTTACTATAGATTAATAGATGAGAAAGAGGTCATAATCCCTGACACCTTCAGGTCCCCATAGACCAATCAGAGCAATGGCATGCCCTGAGAAGAAAGAATCTTTGCAGGGAGAATGTATCAAGAAGAATCGTAGCAAAGTTCTAGTGCCAAGGGCAGTCAAGGGTCTGGTTTCTACCATTCAAGATAATTGCATGTAGTAATTATCCATATATCCAATTCCTTGTTCTGTTTCAAAAGAAGCCATGGGATTCACATGCGTGTTTGCATATGGTTTTATATTTCAACACTTTTACTTATCCAACTTATTGGAAAAAATTGCAAGGTAATTATATTATGCAAGATAGTCTTCTAGATGCAGATCATTAGTGATTAAATAGTATACAGATTTGATATCTTAGTTACTTTTCAATAGCTGTAAAATATAACAAAATAAAATACAGTAAGATAAAACAAAAACTATCTTATTAAAACTGTACAAGACAAACCAACAGAAATAAAAGAGCCCAAGAGAATATATAAGAATCAGGGGCCCACTTGCCCACACACTCTGGAATCCCATAAAAACACCAAACTGCAAGTCATAATATATATTCAGAGATGAAGACCTGTGTAGGTCCCGTGCTTGCTACTTCCGTCTCTACAAGCTCATATGAATTTTGCTCATATTGATTTAGAGGGCCTTGTTTTCTTGGTGTCTTCCATTCCCTCTGGTTCTTACACTCTTTCTGCCCCCTCCCGACAGGATTCCTGAGCCCTAAGGGGAGGGATTTGTTAGAGATATCCCATTTATGGCTGAGTGTTCCAAGGTCTTTTATTTTCTACCAAGACAAAGGTTGCTTTCCACAAACTGACAGCAAGACCCCATTGCTGAAGATAACACCTACATAATTTATTGAACATGGAGAAGTCAAGCTAGTACCTATATAGAGCCTTCCCTTCCTATGTCTTAGCATCTTTGGTGCATGAAGGTACTCTGCAGGCTGTCAAAAGATTCAATACAACAAGACATAACCCCTTGATCTACAATGGTGTCCTACCTGCAAGATATGCTAGGGCAATGGTGGCATAAAGCATATAGAAGTTACCAACCAATAACTGGTTTGACATATGGCCCACTCCAGGAGATGTTACTCATATCAAACACTGCTTGGGTGACCAAGAATCTGAGATTGAGTAGCCCAGTGACTTTGGGCAAGCCAAATACTACTAATATTAAACAAACAAACAAATGAAAAGTTAGTGATAAAATGACTCCTATTGATATTCGCGTATATTCATAAATTAGTGCCTTGTTCATCCATGATCATAGAAACTTCCTCTTGCATCAGATGGGAACAAATACAGAAAAAAAAAAACTTCTTTTAATTAAGAAGAAAAGGAAATGGACCTAATATGGACAACACATGGCTTCCCCTGGATATAGTCTCTCTTACTGCAATCAACAGTGTGAATGTGAACACATTATGCATAAAGTGAAAAAGGTGTGAGCAGTACAATATGAAATCATACCATATATTATGCCTTTATGCCTTAAAAGAAGCATGCCATAAAGGTGCATATATTGTGCCTTAAAGGAGGAAGGATTTATTACGTCTCATACTTTCAGAGTCCATGCTTGATTGCCTCTGTTTCCCTGGCCTGTGTTGAGGCAGAACATCATGATAATAAGTGAGTGGTAGAAGCTTTTCATTCATGGGAAAGAAGATTCAGAGAACAAATAATGGAGGAAGAAGGGCACGATTGAGGGTGGGAGGGAGGGAAGGAATGGGTAAAGGATGGGGGAGAGAGTGAGAGACAGACGGACAGAGATAGGCAGACAGAGAGCTGGAAAGACAGACAGAAAGAATACTAGGTGATCCGCTTTCTCTGTGCCTGTTTCCTGCCACCTCCTCCTAAAGCCTTCAGTGGCTTAATCTATTGACTGGGCCAATGCTCTTACAATCCAATCATTCCAGAAATCCCCAGCTCTGAACCACACAAGCCTTTAACACAAGAGTTTGGGGAGCATTTCCTATCCAAGCTATAACAGGTTTGTATCCAGGATAATAAGCTATTAAATTCCATGACTCCTTTAGAGAGAAAGGAGATATACTACTGAAAGTGAAGCTACATATTTATCATGTCATGAAGCAAGAAGGAAATAAAAATCTCTAGCGTTCACAGACAAAAGTGGCATGTGAATGTACAGCAAGAACATCTGCATGTAATGAGACTAAGATGTGGTGTCCAAACTCTCAACAAATGTCTTAGTGACAAGCTAATACCCCATCGCTGAGTGCCATTTGGTTCACAAGCAATCTTCATGGATCCTGTTCAGAGAAGCCCTCTGGGGAATCCCTCCATGCAAATATTGGCCTGTGTCTATTTGATTTCAAACTGCATGATAGAATGTAAGAAATAAAATTTTAAAACAGGCTTTTGTGTTCAAGATAGCCCAACATAAAGGGTCAGAAGGGTTGTGAGCAGCCTTGAATTAACTGAAAAGTCTGGGAGAAAATGTCTGTACTGAAACATTATCTGTCTAACTGAGAGTGCCCCAGTACCTTTGGTAGCAATATTATAGCAGCTGTAATTTTAAACGTATCATGTGAAACCTCAACCTCCAGTGACCACTGCTATTTTACGGAATCAGACCAGTTCCTTTTATGTATGAGGAAGTTTAGCAGTCAGTAAAACCACACCACCGTGACCACTTAGATTTTAATTTAACCTATTTTAAGATTCCCAGAAAGTTTAAACCTCTCATCTCTGTCATTATGATGGATTTCTGTGCCATTGCTACAGGGCAAAATCGTTTGCAGACATTCTCTGAAGTACACACTAAGGACAGAATTACCTGAGCCCTAGCTCTATTTTTCCTGATGTGTGTATTCTTTTCAAGGATACTACAAAAGTGGTATTTCATATCCCTCTAGCAACATCCACAGAATCATCATGGGGCACGCGGAATGTGGTTGCTTTATGAATATTCATAGCAGCACATGGCCCATTATGATTCCGTGTGCTGTGCAAAATACAGCTGCTTTCCTCTAAGCTCACCAGGAGAGCACAGGGTACTTGTTTTAAGTGGTCTCCAAGGTCAAAACTAGTTAGCTATTTCATAGTTAGAAAATTATCCATCTTGCTGTGCCTGCTAAAGGCAGAGTCTCCTTTAATACACCCGAGGATCTGCAAAAGCCTCCTTTCCCCTTTTCCTCTAAAACTGACCTATTCGAAGATTAACAAAACAAAAATAGATCCTGTAGAAAATTAACCACCCTCAACGCCCTTCATGTTTTCTGTCCGGTGCTCATTTTTATAAATATTTACACTACACAATAAGAGGCTTAGAGATTTTACATTAGAGAATGGGCAGTCAGCTAGTCACCTACTATTAATAACAGAATTCACTGAGATGTCAGGGTTCAGTGTTGCCAAGTCGAAACAGCAATGGATTAATAAGAAGATGGCTTACCTTATACTTTACATTTTCTCTCTTTGAAAAATTTACCTGCCCTTGTCCACGTTTAACGTGGAACAAAAGAATGTTAGCTCATCTCTAAATATTATAAAGAATCAAGTAGAATAGGTATGCCAGATGCAGACTTAGAGAACAGTTGTCACAGACATGGCTTATCAAGAAATAAAAGAAATCTACTACTATAACAATAAACGCTATAACATATCTGATTCAAAAATGGACAGAGGACTTAGACACACCTCTCATCAAAAACAATTCATAGGTGTTAAGTAAGCCGAGGAAACAATATCAAATACATGACAATAAGAAACTGAAAAATAAAATGACAAGATATCACTACACACTCATAAGAACAGCTGAGTTTCTTTACATGACAGGGATGCTGCACCCATGGCTTCTCAGCAATATGGTTGCATGCATAATACATGCATAATGTCTGCATCAGATGACACACCCACATCAATAGGGAAATTTCTCAAGGCCCCACCTCAAGATGAACAGCTAAAGGTGATTCAATAGCTTTTGAAGAAGAGAAAATGAGTTTTCACCAAATGGGAGCCCTTAATTGGGTATCCATCGCAAGTGGTCAGCCCTATATACATGTACATATGAGCAACACTAACTGGATTCAATATATATCATATGTGTGCCATATATATGAGCAGCCTTGAATTAACTGAAAAGTCTGGGAGAAAATGTCTGTACTGAAACATTATCTGTCTAACTGAGAGTGCCCCAGTACCTTTGGTAGCAATTTTATAGCAGCTGTAATTTTAAACGTATCATGTGAAACCTCAACCTCAAGTGACCACTGCTATTTTACGGAATCAGACCAGTTCCTTTTATGTATGAGGAAGTTTAGCAGTTAGTAAAACCATATATATATATATATATATATATATATATATATATATATATATATATATATATATATATTATATGTCAGAAGGTTAGTGAACAGTATTGAATTAATAGAATATGTATACATGAGATGCATACATACTTACATACATACACACACACATCAGTGTCTCTGTGTTTATGTAATAATAATTATAGAAGAGGCCATGAATTCAAAAGATAGTGAGGGCCCATGGGAGGAACTGGGTTGTGGTGTTGGAAATGATGTAAGTGCATTTCACTCATGTGAGAAATTATCAAAAAATATGAAATTTAAAAAATATGAAATTCTGGCAACCCCAGAGCTATGAGGATGGAGAGCAATGGTACAGAAATTCTGCTGGTGGGAATACTAAGTGGCACAATCATTGTGGAAGATTGGTGAGCACTTGCTTACAAAACAAAGCTTATACTTACCTTTAGATAATATAAATTTGTCTTTTTAATTTTTTTTAAATTTTATCCAAGTGACTTGAAACTCAGGCTCAAATAAAATCCTGCTAATGAATGTCTATAGCAGGTACATTCATAATACTTGCTAACATTTGAAAGTAACCAAGATGTCTTCCAGCAGGTCAAAGATACTAGTACGTATACAGACAGTAGGATTTATTATTTTACAGTAGTGGGAAATTAGCTTATCAAAAAGAAAACACTGAAAGAATTTATATTGAGAGAAAGAAGTGAATCTGGTTATTGTATGTACTTTAAATCTGTGCCACATGACACTCTGGAACAGACAAATGTTATTGAGACAGCTAAATGGTTACCATGTCAGCAGTTAGAAGGAGTTAAGGGGGATGGTAATGGGTGACTCAGCAGAGCACAGAGGATATTCGTGGTAGTGGCTCTGTGTGTGTTATATTAAAAGTTGAAAGTTGGTTTTGTGCACTCATTCAAACTTACAATGTGCTAGCTGATTTTATGTCAGTTTGACACAATTGAGTCTTTTTAGCCTTGTGGGCAAGTCTCTGGTCCATTTTCTTGATTGATGGTGTGAGATGTCCCAGCCAACTCTGGATGGTGCCTCTAGGCTGGTGGCTCTGGGTGCAAAGAGAATTAGACTCAGCACGCTATGGGAGCTAACCAGTATATTCATTTCTCCACAGGAACTGCTGCAGTTCTTGCCTCCGTGTTCCTGCCTTGAGTTCTTACCCTGCTTCCTTCTGGGATGGAGTGTGACCTGAGAGCTGTAAGCTGAAATAAACTTTTCCCTCCTCAAATTGCTTTTGATCATGGTGTCATGGCACAATTATCACAGCAGTGGAAACTGTAACTAAGATATTCATATTGTGCTGAACGTGTAATACAAATGATGAACAAATGCAAACTCCTAATTGAGAATAGTTACATTGTCACCATAGGATCATGGTTTATAACTAAATTATAACTCTGGGTGGAGAGTGATAGAGGAAGTTGTGTGGGGTTGGGAATAGAGTATGTATAGGATTCTACATAGCTGTGAAGCAAATATTTTTCTAAAAATAGCAACCATTACTTAAAACAAAACCAGGAAGACTGACAGAATTTTTTCTTATATAAAATGAAGATCAATCATTCTCGGGTTTAATTTAGAATCAAACATATTTTGTTAACATCACAATTTTATATTAATCCTATGGGAAACTTACGATAAAACATTGCCTAAGGATCATATATAATTACTTCCCAATTAAATTTCACCTTAAATCAATAATTTCTTCAAACTTTATGGTTTTCAGTTGAAAGAAGTCACAAGTACTGTTTGACCCGGTATTAATAATTACTAAATTAATAATTAATAAATTAAAAACATTATATGTTTTTTACAAAAGATTTAAACATCAGAGAATAAGTGAAGGGATGCATTTTTATTTTATGTGTATAAATGTCATGCCTGCATGCATGTCGGTGTACCGCACACATGCCTGGCCCCAAAGGGGGTCACAGAAGCTTTTGAGATCCCCCGATTCTGAAATTACAGATGATTGGGAGCTACCATGCAAGTGCTTGGAACACAGCCTGGGTCCTCTGAAAGAACAGCTACTGCTCTTAAACTCTAAGCCATCACTTTATCCCAGCAATAAACCTTTTAGATTCTTTACTACATCTTCAAGTGTTGTTAACATATTTAATTTAATATCACTGACCAGAGAATATTTCTGTGAGTGTGTGTGTGTATGTGTATTCTGCTTTGAGTAATAACTTCCATATGCATGATGCATTATTTAAAATAACATGCATCCTGAAGATGAGAGATTGATGGAAAATTTTGCTGCTTAGAAGAGAAAAAGAAGCTCCAATTGTCAATCTCCTTATCTATCTCATGATAAGTGTCTGACTGAAGGTGGAGAAGAAAGAAAACATCTTGTGAGAGAAACTGCAACAATTCCTTATGTTCTTATTCACGTGACAGACTTTAAACAAGGTGGCAACCAATATTCATTTTCAGTGTGAGTACACAGACAATTTTTCATCCTCACTGGTAACCTTAGCACATTATTGAACATTTTTTTTATTAAAAATTGACTTTCCAATTGCATTTTTAACTTTCACCTATCATACTATTTTATCAAAAGGCAGATGTTTGTAGAAACCCAGTGCCAGGGAAACTCCCACGAATCTACAAAGACAACCCCAGCTAAGAGTCCCAGCAATAGCGGATAGGTACCCTGATTTGGCCATCCCCTGTAATCAGGCTAGTAACTGCCCCAATTGTCAGTGGCATGCCTTCGTTTGGTAACTGACAGAAACAGATGCAGAGATCCACAGCCAAGGACTGGACTGAGCCTGGGGAATCCTTTTTAGGAGAGGGAGGAAAGATTGTATGAGCCAGGGGAATCAAAGTCATCGCAAGGGAACCCACAGAAACAACTAATCTGGGCTCATAGGTGCTCACAGACTCTGGACTGAACTCTAGGGAGCCTTTATGAAACCAACCTAGGATCTCTGCATATGTGTGACAGTTGTGTGGCTTGGTCTCCTTGTCGAACTCCTAGCAATGGGAGGCAGTGCCTGTCCAACTTTGGGGACTAACACTTTGGCTGACTTTGGGGATCCTGTTCCTAATGCTGGGTTGCCTGGCCCAGCCTGAATACAGGGAGGGAGAGGAACTTAATCCTAACTCAACTTGATATGCCATCCTTGATTGGCATCATTGGGAAGCCTGTCCCTTTCTGAACAGAGGTGGAGAAGGCATGGACTGGGGAGGGGGGCAGAGGAGAGCTGGAGCAGAAGGCAGGTCGGGGAGGGAATGGGAGGATGGGGAGGATGGGGGAGGGGAAGCTATGGTCAGGATCAGGATGTAAAATAAAGGGAAAAATTAACAAAAAAGGCAGATATTAAATATACAGATCTTTCAATATGGAGCTATCTCCTGAAATCATTTCCTTTTTGGTTTTATATTCTGACAGTTTCAAAATGATTCAACATAATAAACCCACAAAATGTATTTAATCTTGCATTTGATTCATTCTATATCAATGTTAGTGATAATAGTAATGTATTTTAACTAACTCTCAGAAAGACAATATTTGGATGATCCCTGTAGTAGGAGGCTGGGAAGAGAATGTATAGCAACAGTTTGACCCTTTCTAGTGAAATTTCAGATGCATCTGTGTCTCATAAGTAGAGCCAAGATATAGTTAAGGACTTCAAGTGGATATGTAAGAAACATTGATGCTTATATTTTGCCAAAAGAAGAATGCCACTGAGAATATTGGAAAATTTACAAACCAACCAACCTGGATATCAAGAGAGTAGAAACCTTCTCTACCACATTCAAGCCAAGGTAAAATAGGCACTCACTTGGTCCTATTGAGGGAAGTCACAGTTTTGATGAAACAATATTTCAGAAAAATTTCTGTATTCAAATATCATTTAATAGCATTTTACTAATTCCAATCCCCTTGTTAACAATTGACTCATTGGAATGAATATTTAAGTTTTTGTGGATTAGGACTAATTTTAGTAAATTCCATAAACAAACTAAAATGCTTTCTTGCTCTAAAAAAAGACTCATGATGTAAAGCAATCACATTTTAAACAACACAAAATTCCAGCAGTGCACCTACACACCTCATAACTCAACACCTGACTTCTGGGATGGACTCCTCAGGGAGGACCAACATGCCAAGACTTCACTTCTCTCCAGGAACAGTTAGTTCAGTACTAACTTTCATGTGTTCAGAATCCATACAATGGGAGACACTATAACACTTTACTATGCTCAGCTGTGAGTTTGAAGGAAGCCTTGGCTACCTCTGGACCACAGCTTCCATATGCAGACTCTGAGTAAATACTTCCAATACGATTTTACTGTAGTTTCTTTCTTTCTTTTTAAAGTGTCAAAGTCAATATTTATTTAGAATAAGAAAAAAAAACCACATGACATAACAAATATCCACCAGCAAAGTCACAAATAACATAACATCTCCAAAAGCAACAAAATATTTTTATAGTAAATTGGTTTCAAGCAAAGATCATTTTTTCCAACAGCTTCTGATCCCAAAATTTTATATTATAATATCTTGTACACTTTAGCCCGTGTTGAGTGCTATTGTAGCAGTTTACCTACCAACATAGATGTAATTTCTATTAATTTTATTAGTCACTCTATTACTTTTATTTCTTACCCTACTACTTTTAAATACAAATTTTTCTCTCAGTTCTTTAAATTATATATAGCCTGAAGGGCAATCTTGATGCACTGAAATCAGGAGTCTGTGACTTTGGATTTGTTTTACTGAAGTGCTCCATGACATCTTACCAAATGTTGTTTAAAGTGTGTATTCTTAATTAAATATACCTCTCAGCCGGATTCCTAAAGACCTCACTTCCCACAAAATACAACCTGGAGTGAGATGAATGAGCTAGTGTCTTTAAATGATGGTAATGAATATGTCTCACCTTTGCATGGTCAACAACCATGTGAGTACCTTCTTAGGACATGCCCCAGAGTCTTGAAATGCTTGTTAAAAGAAAACACCCTGACATTTCAACTTCTAAAGCTCCAAGGTCGAACTTCTGGGGACACTTTTATTAGGTCAAGACAAACACCTTCTTTATGGTACAGTCATATGTGTCCCTAAAAGTCAGACCTGGGACAGTGTGGAGGCAGGAGTTCATTTCATACTCACTTCGCAGTCTGAGTGCCAGGATGCACAGGGAGGATATGAAGTAGTGTGGTAAAAGGAGAAAGGCTTCTCCTAAGTGGTTAAAGAGATTAATATTAAGGCTATAAAGCAACAAGGACCACCATTCAAACAAATTTGTACAACTCATCTCGGAATGTCTAGCCAGAAGTTGGGAGGCTCCATATGCCCCAAGGCCCATAAAACAGTTTTGAGAAGAGGAATCACCATTTTCCTGGAACCACGGTTGCAAATGAACTAGGAGGATCATGGAAACACGGGGTAGGCAAAACCACACTAGATGTGCTACACTGTTTGAATCTAGCTGATCTAAGAATTTAAAAATACAATGTCATTTAAAGTGATGAAGAAGCGGCATGCAGTATTATTGATCTTCCTTGCTTTCTTTTTTTATTTTATAATATAATTTAATTTCACATATCAGCCACGGATTCCCTTGTTCTCCTCCCCCTGCCTCCCCCCAGGCCACCCCCCCATTGCCATCTCCTCCAGGAAATTTAATTGAGTTCAACCTGGTAGATTCAGCCCATGGAGGTCCAGTCCCCTCCTCCCAGGCTGAGCCAAGTGTCCCTGCATAAGCCCCAGGTTCCAAACAGCCAGCTCATGCACTCACTGAGGACAGGACTTCGTCCCACCGCCTAGATGCCTCCCAAACAGATCAAGCTAATCAACTGTCTCACTTATCCAGAGGGCCTGATCCAGATGGGGGCTCCTTAGCTATTGTTTCATAGTTCATGCGTTTCCATTTGTTTGGCTTTTTCTTCTTATTGCCAATAGATTTCACAGCTGACTCTTCAGCCCCCAGGAAAGTAGGGTCAACAGCGGAGTCTAGGTTTTGCCTTCTCAGGTGTCATTTATACAGCCCTGATAGTCTTCACTTCCCTCTCTAACTTCTCAAAGCAAGCCTCCATCATTTGCGATTCTCTCACATTATCTCCTGAGTTCCCAGAACAGTTAATCCTGCTTTTCCTAAATCAAAGCTCCAAATTACTCCACCTTCTCCCACAAAACATTAAAAGATATAAAAGTCATGCTGACAGGTCTATCAACAGTAGCACCCCTGGTTCTTAGCACCAGTTTCTGCTATGGTTTGTTCTCTACGGGGTTATGGAAAAACAGTGACCAAAAACCCCCCTAGGAGGAAAAGGTTTGGTTTATTTTACAGCTTCCAGGTCACAGTCCATCAAAGTCAGGTTGGGAACTGCTTCAGAAGCCATGGAGGAATGCTACTTACTGGCTTGATCCCCATGGCTTTCTTAGCTTAATTTCTTACATATTTAGGGCCATCTGTCCAAAGATGATACTATCCAGAGTGTCTGGGCCTCCCCACATCAATCACTAGTCAGGCAAACACTCCATGGACATTCACACCAGACATTCTGATACAGACAATTCTTCAATTAAGTTTTCCCTTTCCAGAGGACTTAGTGTGTGTCAATGTGACAAAAACCAAGGAGCACACCATCCAAACAGAAAAACTGTCAAACTCAGACATTCAGAATGTTACTTTTGAAACAATAGAGCGTTCTTTCCTGCTTGTCATTTAGGTAACAATTATAAAGTTGGCATTGATTAGTCTGAGTAGACAAACACTCATGTTACTCATGGAAACCCTCCTAGATTTAAGACACTGGAGAGAATTTGCTAAGATCTATCTGAGATACCTGCTGCTGCTACTTTCTGCTCAGGAACACCCCTTTTGGAATTTATTTTAAATGTATATCAGATCAACAAGAAACTTCATATGTATGGCATATAGCATAGCGAGTTGATTGTCTACAATCATAAAACACTTAAGCTACCTGAATAATTACTCTCAGGAAAGTGGTTGAACTAATTATGGAACATTAGCACAAAAAGAATACATAGCCGTGTTAAAACAAAAATGAAGACAAGTTCCATTTAGAGACTAACTTGAGTTGGGTGGTGGTGGCACATGCCTTTAATTTTAATCCCAGCACTTGGGGGACAGGCAGGCAGATCTCTGTGAGGTCAAGGCCAGATAACCAAGACTACATAGAGAAACCCTGTCTCTAAAAACCAAAAAAGAAAGAAAGAATAAACAAAAAGAGGGAGACTAGCTTGACATATAAAATAGATTATTAAGTGGGATAAAGTATAAAAGAATCACTGTAGTGGTTTTCCTTTCCTGTTAGAATGAAGTTTCACATGTTGTATGGCTGCATTTGTATGAAGCATCTGGAAGAGTCAAATGTACTCAAATCACTTAGATTACAATCACATTTGAGAGAACTATATTGGCCATTATGGAACACAGGATATCTGTTTGAGGATGAAAGTTATACCACTGTAATTATTGTACAGTTCTAAATGCTCCCAAGTAGAACACTTCTTTCTTTATTATCATTATATTATTAACAAATATCATTAAATTATTGTTTTTTACGGAATCACTGTTTCATGTTGTATGTATAATGTTTTGCTTATATCTGCTTATGTGTACCATGTGTATGACTAACGCTTTTGGGGGCTACCAGAAGGCACAGGGGCCTAGAACTGGAGTTAGGACCAATCTTTATGAATTGTGAGTTCTAGGAACCAAACTCACGTCCTCTGCAAGAGCAGCAAGTGCTCTTAACTGTAGAGTCATGTCTCAACCATTGAATTAAACACTTTTCTGAGCTAAAGTATTGCTATATAAATTATATACCAATAAAAATATTAAAATGTAATCAGAGGAAGGAGAGATAAAAGAAGATACATGTGTTTATTATTCAGAAACAATATATTATTTACAAAGGAGTAGGCATTGTACCATAGAAGGGGGGGGGGGCTTATACAATTGGCATAGGAGAGAATGAGAAGGTTTATGATTCACTTGTCTCAATATATGTATTCATACTGTATTGATGTTCAGAACTGTAGCAGTGGCTCTACTACCAAAAGTTAAAAGAAAAATTAAATCAATCACAATAGGTAGATAAATTTAATTTTAAGCAGTGGTAGCCTATTAAGGAACATTCCGATTTTAGCAGATATAAACTATGAATAAAAAATTCTTCACTTTAGATGCATATTTTGAAACAAGAATCACTTTTTTTTTTCATTTAACACTTTAGTAAAATGGTAGCTGTGGCTGAAGTTTTCCTGTGTCCCGGCCTGCTGGCAGTCAGGACAAATCTCTTCCACTCGTGTCCTCCAAGTAAACACACAGAGACTTACATTACTTATAAACTGTATGGCCGTGGCAGGCTGCTTATTATCTGTTCTTATATCTTAAATTAACTCATTTCTATAAATCTATACCTTGTCACGAAGCTCGTGGCCTACATCATACTTCTCTTCCTGGCAGCTGGCAGTGTCTCTCTGCCTCAGCCTTCCACCTCCCAGAATTCTCCTCTCTCTTTGTCCCACCTATACTTCCTGCCTGGCTACTGGCCGATCAGCACTTTATTTATTAACCAATCAGAGCAACACATTCAGAGCATACAGAACATCCCACAGCAGGTAGCTAGCATTTCTGGTTAGCTTTCTACTATTAAAATTCCAGCTTCTATGTTTTAAACAAGTCTTCAGTCCAAATTGGATCTCTATATTTTCTACTATGAAAACATTACTTTCTCAATATCTAGATATGGAAGTATCCCAATGCGCTACTGATAACAGATGTCAAGGGGTACTCAGGATGTGCTGATAGATCTGAATTCTAACTTTGTATGAGAAAGTTCCCTTAGTAGGCTTGCTGCCCTTGGGTTTCAACATCAGGCCCCCTTAACAGCATTTTCCATAAACCTCTGAGGTGCTTATCTCAGTGGTCACAATTTGCCTTCAAAATAGGAGTTTCCAGAGCTGGTCTTATTAAAGATATCTTCTACAACTCCAATGGTTCCTCTATAATTTAATGTTCTGTTCTCTCCATAAGAAATGTAGCTGTCTCCAACACAACATATGAAAGCATTTGTCATTACTCCATGATTTCTTCCAAGTGCAAACATTCAGTTCCCTTTGAAACTAACCAATAGTACTCTAAATGTGATCGACAGTGTCTATCAGAAATGCAGACTCTCAGGCCTTGTAAATTATATTTTGAAACTTCAATTTGAACAAGAACCCAGGTGATTAGTTTGCCCACTAAAGTTTAAGATTCACTGGGCAGTATGTACCAGAGTGTGATATTTCAGTACCATACATAAAAGCCAGCTTACAGGAAGGCCCCAAGGGATGTCTCTATGGCAGTTTGCAGTAAAATTCTCTCAAAAACTCCGGGCAAACTAAAACTTAAATTTGCAAGCTGTCTTGTGAGTAATGCTAAAAATTATTTTAAATGCTTCATCAGTAATTTTTTAGTACTGAAATACTAAAGCTATGTTATTAAATACATGAAATGAAATAAATCCTCTTTAGTTTGTATTATCATATATGATCTACTTCCAGCAAATGTGAATATCTAAATTAAAAAATTATTTTCAAAACTATATACTTTTTTTCTGGTGTTTTGAGATAAGGTTTCTTGGTATAACCAACTTGGCTGTCCTGGAACTCTCTCTGTAGACCAGGCTGGCTTCAAACTCATGAAGACTCACCTGTCTCTGAATTCTGAGTGCTGGAAATAAAGGCGTGTACTACCACCACCCAAGGAAGCTGTATACTTTTAATATACATGATAAATACAATATTCATCTATGTATTACTCAATGAACAGGCACACACATGCACAAAACAGAGTCACATACTCACATAAAACGAGATCCTAAATATTAGATGATAAAATTCACTGATCAATATCAGAGGTACACTTTGAACTAATGATCTTCATAATTCTCCCTCATATATATATAAGACTAGTTATATATAGTCTTACTTTATAGAGAATTTTGAGTTATTCTCAGGAATGAAAAATAAATCATATAAAGTATCTTTATATGAAAAATTAAAATATATCTATCCATTAGAACGAAAAAAGAATATTCTGTCTATTGCATTCTTCTCCAAAGAACTTGAATCTATATTCAGAAGCTAAAATAGTTAAATTTACTGTTAGATTTGGATTCACACAGAAAATCAATTACTTGTCCTTGACAAAACCTTTTATTATATCCAAATGATTTTAGCCACTAAAAAGATATTGAAAAAAATTTAAAGTCACAGACAGGTTTAATCTTGTAAATGCATCATTCCAAAATGTGTGAGATAAATTTGAAAAGGTCAAATCCACTGTAACTAAGGCTGTTCTCTGGATTTCTTTATAGTTGAAGGAGCTGAATGCCAGCTGAGTCAAATATTCAAGCACATGGATTTTTTTTCATTTCCAATGTAGCATCATACTGTCATTCTATTCAGCATGTTTTTGTTGTTGTTGTGGATTTAAAAAATGGAATGCTTCATCTTATAAAAGACTATTAGTGAAGATGAAAACTTAAAAGCAAAAAGATTAGAATTTAAGTATATTAAAATGTAGTTTTACTTTTCTCACTTACTCCATATATGATCATCAGTTTCTAACAAATATATGTTACAGAACTCAATAAAACAACCATGACATTGATATCAGTGTACAATTAAGTAACCATGAGATCATACAATGAACTAAAATAGTAACAAACATTATGAAATTAAGAATGTGAATTTTATTTGGAATTATCCTGTATAATTCTTCAACCAATTTAAATGTCCATAAATTACTTATCTTAATTAAATAAAAAATTGTAAAAGTAAAGAAAATTAATAAGATTAAAATGCATTAAATTTTCAGTGGTAGGTCACAATCAAGCTAATATTTTAATATATTATTTAACTGGTGACTTCTATTTATATGGCAACACCATGTGAGAAACTACTAGGAAAACAATAAAACAAACTGCCAATGCCAAACCTTCAGGACATTGATAGTTAGAGAATCTAATGGAAATAATCCCAGTTTACAGAAGGAATGAGAAGTCCCATACACGGGGTTAATATGCTATTACACAGGACAGAGGTGCAATGCTTGTCAATTTGTTTCTGTGGTTAATTTTATAGATCAATTAGATGTCATGGCGATGGCTGGCAGTGTCCCCTGACTCAGCTTTCCACTTCCTAGAATTCTCCTCTCTCCTTATCCTGCCTATACTTCCTGCCTGGCCACTGGCCCATCAGTGTTTTATTTATACAGAACAATATCCACAGCACTTCCCCTTTTCTTTTTTTTTTTTTCAAAAAGGAAGGTTTTAACTTTCATATAGTAAAATTACAGATAACAAAACAATTACCAAGCAAGAATTACAGTTATAATATCTAGTCTATTTATAATAACTAGTTTATTTGGCAAAATTAAAGAAGATATCCAATTTATCTTATATTTGTGAGTCTAAGGTTTTATATCTAACTTATTTTTTATTATAACTAAGGAAAATTGTAACTATCTAGCTTCAACTACATCAAAGACCTCAGAAGGATATACTATTACCTGAGAAATGGGAGAAGGATGCAAGCAACTTCCGAGAGCCTTGCAGGGTAGACAGAGACAGCTGGCAGCCTGGACAGTCATCCAAAGTTCTCTTGTAAAATTGGGACATCTGTCTTTAGCCCACAGGGCTAGAGTCTCTCAGTCATTTGTTTTAGTGTCCTGTAGAATGTATGGCAGTTTCCTCTGTGAAGCAGGAACCTGAAGGACCATTTTGTCAAGCAAAGTTTAGTGGTCACCTTTTTATGGGTCTTATATGTCCAGTTGATCAAGCAGTCCAGGCAAAAACAGTTTCTTGCCCAAATGGCTATTTTTGTCAAGAAGATAAACTCCATATAGAGTGATACTCATCCTCCTCTCTGAAGTAAATCTGGTGCTGCCAGGAACAGACATGTCTCACTATCTAGAAAGTCTAAATTTTTAAAATATTTTAAATGCCATATTATTCTGTAGGTCTTTGAAGTATTTGAAGATTACCTATCTATCTGAAATGTATCTATGTATACCTAGAAGACTTAACTAACATGGCTACAAGTATGATTATCATAGATGACTAATTATTAATCTATTTTTAATTATCCATTACAATTTTAAATGAGCTGTACAAACATAACACCTTAAACCAGAGTAGAAGTATACACACAGTATAACAAAATTAACTTTAAGTTTGTATCAATAAACTAAAATCTATACCAATGTAAAACATTTTAAACATGTTGCTCGTTAAAAGTAGGTTCATTAATCTACCCTTTTATCCTTTCATAGCTATGACCCTATGTGGTACTCACAACTCACACTTCATGTTTTCTTGAGAACTGATGTTGCTAGCAAATGTTCTCCCTCTAATTTATGATTTCCATACATTCTGTTTATTCCACTTCATGTTTTCTTCATTTCTTTTTTGTTTGTTTGTTTTTACTTCTGTGACTACCTTTGGGGTATAAAGTATAAACTTATTAATATTGATTATATAAAATATCTCTATATGTAATTATTTATGGATTTTCACTGGTTAGAAACTTTTTTTTTATTAATGAAGAAAACTCAAAGCTACTTGCAGAAGAAATTCTTTAAAACAAACTTTGAAATACTGAAGTACCTTGGTCTTAACTATATGATTTTATGAGCTCATTAATGAATATTAACATTTTTATTGAAATTTACTGTCTATATTTTTGTGCTTCTTACCACTATGCATTGTTTTAATACTAGTGATTTTTATTACTCTATCAGTATTCTCAATTGAGTTCGGGTGGTAGAAGTAACACAATTATCTTTCTTTTATTAGATACCAATCAAAATAGTTTTACAATATTTTATTTTCCTTCTACAGTTGATCATATATCACAGTTGCCTGAAGCAGTATGTATATCATCCTAACAAATGCTTCTTTTCAGCTTAATCTACTACAATGAAAATGTTGTCTAAATTTCTAACCATCATAATTATTTTGAACTGCCTTGACTTTTGTGATAATAGCATATAATACAACAAATAATCTTATGTTTAAAACTGCGACAAGAGAAGTTGAAAATGTAAATGGAGATGCCAAATTCTTAGACACTTGCTAGAATTTATTTTACTAATAAGTTTCTTATCACCACCAATTTAGAATCTGTACTCTGAAAATGCCAAGAGTTAATATTTATCTAACAACTTTTTTTTATATTCAGAAAGTTCACTCAAGATTATGATGGTTCAAAAAAAGCTGTGTATGATGAGTTGAGGGCATGGATTTAATAGGATGTGCAAAACTACAAGGCTGATGCAGATGAAATGCATGGAACACTAGTCATTGTCTTAATGTGGCATACAGGACCTCTCGGTCATTACTTTTAGGAAGGCAGAATCACATTGTCACTTTGGAAGACAGTCTTCCACTTTCTGACAAAACTTAGTATACTCATCGTATGAACTGATTATCTTGTTCTTTGCATTTACTTAACTGAGATAAATTATATCTTCACAAAATCCTACCCTGGGATAATGATAGTATCTTTGTAAATGATTGCTTCAAATTAGAAGCAATCAAGATTTCATTTAGAGACTGGGTAAACTGTGACAAGTCCAAATAATGAAGCATTATTTGGTGTTTAAAAGGAAGGACCTTAATTCTTACTGACCAGTGTTTTGGGTACCATAAGGCACAATGCATGCTATCAGAGGAGAAACGTGAGCATCAACCCAACTACAAACCCTTCAATCTACAATGGTGTCCTGCTAGCAAGAGGCACCAGTGCTATGGTGGCACTGGACTTGTGGGAGTCACCAACCAACAGCTGATTTGATTTAAAAGCCACTCCATGTGATGGAACTCTCTTCAACACTGCCTGGGTAACAAAGAAAAAAAAAAAAAAGAACCTAAGGCTAAGGCCAGGATTCAAGGGTAAAACCAAATACTACTGGTCTTCAAAAGAAACATAGCTGCAAAATGGCTTCTAATGATACTCTGCTAAACTCATAGATCAGTGTCTTGCTCAGCCATGATCAGAGAATCTTCTTCCTGCAGAAAGTGTAAAAAAAAAAAAATACAGAGATCCACAGCCAGACATTATGCAGAGAGTGAGAGAACTCAGTACATTCAGTACTAAATGAGATGTTTTCATTAACTCCTTTTCCCCAGGGCTCAGGGGTCTCTATAAAAGAGGAGACAGAAAGTATGAAGAGCCAGAAGGATGGAGGACACCAAAGAAACAAGGCCTTCTAAACATAGCAGGACCAAAACACATATGGCCTCACAGCGACTGCAGAAGCAAACACAGGGCCTGCAGAGGTCTGCACCGGATGGGGCCCTAGAGTTGACGGAAGTGGACATACACATACATTGTTAACCCAGAAGCCATCTGCTATTGATAACTTCTTGCAAATGTAAAATTAGTTTTCTTCAAGGGAGTGTCACTGGGTAAGTAAATTATTTACTCCTAAAGGTAGGATCATGCCCAGTAATAGATATCAAATAGAAAATAAAGTCAGCATCATTTTTGGAGCTTACTTGTCTCATGTCCCATCAGAGTGGTTTTTTTTTTAAATTTTATTTTGTATTTCAATTTTATTTTTTACTTTACATTGTTTTACTTTAATTAATTAATTTTCTTTACCTTACAAGTTTTGTGTTTTCATGGAATCCTGAATGTGAGAATAAGGATGTCTCTGCATCTATGTTTGGTTTTTGTGCCTTTACTTGGGCTCTTTTCTTTCCGTTGATTCGTTTGTTTTGTCCTCTTCTTGTTTGTTTGTTTTTGTTTTATCTTATTATATTTTAATTTTATTTTTATCCCTTAGATATAGGTTTTCTAGCCAGAGACAGAAAGTGGGTGCATTCAAATGGGAGGGGAGGTGGGGAAAAATTGGGAGGACTAGAAGGAGGGAGAAACTTAGTCATTATATATGTGTGGAAAAAAATAAAAACAACTATTTCCAGTACAGTGGCAACTGTTTTCAGAAAAAGAAAATGTGATAAAAACAATAAAAGAAAGGAGATACTCATCCATAAAAAACTATGGAGGTCCCTCAAATATATACTACTAATATATGAAATTAGTAAAGACTAGGAACTGTATGTTTCCAACTTTCTGATGTTCTGGAAAATGAAAGTAAATAATATGGGAGAGGTGGAAGCAGAGGAGGTTAGCAAAGCCATGGGCATTGGAAGCAACAAAAATGTGAGGAACAGAAGAGATTTAGCACTAAATTATTTACAGTGAGATACTATAATGGTGGATACATGCCGTTAATACAGTTGCTACATTGTGGAATGTTCTTTTACACTGTGTGAAGATGTGTCACTGTGATTGGTTTAATAAACAGCTACATGGTCAATAGCTAGGCAGGAGGTGTAGACGGGACTGCCAGACGGAGAGAGTGCTGGGAAGAAGAAAGGAGGAGATTGCTAGCCAGATATCGAGGACACAGGATGGGCAGTAGAGAGTAAAGTTAACCAATCCAGGTAAAAGATCATAACTTAAAAGATATGGGTTAATTTAATTTATAAGATCTAGTTAGAAACACACCTAAGCCATAGGTCGAGCTTTTATAATTTATATTAAGTCTATGCCATGATTTGGGGACTGGTGGAACTAAAATGTCTGCTATAGTTGTTACTAACCTTTGAAGTTGTATTCCTGTGTAAATCCTGTTTTAAAAAAAAAAACATACAGAGTATGTTATTTTAGTAGCTTGTTTTCTGCCTCTGTAACAAATCTCCTCAGGCAAGATAACTTTATTTTTAAAGAAATTATTTTGGTCAAATTTTTGGAAGTAAAAGCTCAAATAGCTTGAGTTTCTGGGAAAGATTTCCTTTGGCCATATCACCTCCTTGGAGATGGCATATGTACTTGGGGGGAGGGGGAGACACCACAGGGCAAAATAGAAGCCAGAGAATCCCTTCATAAATATTCCATAAATAGCAATTGTCTGATACAAAATAAAACTGAAGAGCAAATATTTTAAGCCTTTTCAATAGGAAAAAGTTAAAAAAGAAGACTGCAGAAATCAAGTTAGAATTTAATTGATATTTTTCCTGAAATTTTTAAACAAAAAAAAATCTAAATGTCCTCTATGGTTTTAAAACAAACAAACAAACAAAAAACAGTGTTACCTTTCCCTGCTTTACTCACTTCTGTTTATCTGAGAATAGTTTTAGTGCTTTCTTCCATTTTCTATTTATTGTCAGTCTTCACTGATGACTAGAGTTCACACTTCCTGACGTCATAGAAATGATTTGACAAGAACATCCAAATGTCCCGTCACTATGTCAAGCTCACCTCCACACAGCCGTTCAAATGTTCTCTCTCTCAAGATGGATAAACTGCCTTTGCTCCTAAAGCCAGCCTCTCTCCTTATGGCTGTGACGTCCTTCCTGTTAGGGACTCATGGTGATTGACTGGTCCAGAAATATCATCTTTCTCCTGCATCATCTAAATGTCCTTTGTCTATTGTATTATATACACAGTCACTGTGCTTTACTGTCAACAGTGCCTCCACAGCTCAATGTGTAACCTAAGTGATCTGTTCACTCACCAGGTGATAATCAGCAGGCACATATTTAAAGTCCCATACCAGAAGTGATGGACATCTATGGATTAATTTGATTTCATGTAGTATGATTTGCTTTTAAAGTTTATTAAGGTAAAAATCACATGGAGCCAGAAGTATGATCTCACCAAGCCCCACAGAGCACTTCGTGGGGGAAATGATTCACACAAAGAGATCATATGACAGAGCAGGCTTTGCTACCAGCAGCATGTTGTAAAAGATACAGGTGTCATCTAAATCTCACACAGAACGGAGAGGCTCATAGTTGGAGTAGCTTTGAGTCACTGAAATCAAAATGTATCTTTCAGCTCTGACTGGTCCAGAGCTTGGTCACTGTGGTGCAATCTGGAGGTCTCTTTAAAGTTGTCTTTTAAAGTGTAAATCACTTTCTAATTCATAACTGCATGATGTCATTGTAAAAACTTCCCTCAATTTTAGTCTAAATAAAAATATGAAAGTATTCTACTCAAGTCTTATTAAAATGCCTTGGAAGCATAATTTTTTGTATATAATATACAAAGAACAGGCTACCTACCTTAGGAGAAATGGAATGGATATATCACTCTGTATTTGATATAGATAGATAATATTAAAATTCTATCCTTTTGTGAATTTTGCTTCTAATTACACGTACTCTGCTTATTACATATTCAAGAAGTCTGACTTTAAATAATCATTATTTCAAAAAATGTTTTATTGTGTTGCATTTTTTTATAGTTTTTATTTTCCAGGGAGTGGTGTATCATTTGAGGACAGTTTAAAAAATAATCTAACCCTATATCTTTAGCTGGTTTTATCTTTTAAAAAAATATTTATTTATTATGTATACAGTGTTCTGCCTGCATGTATGCCTACAGCCAGAAGAAGGTACCAGATCTCATTACAGATGGTTGTGAGCCACCATGTGGTTGCTGGGAATTGAACTCAGGATCATTGGAAGAGCAGCCAGTGCTCTTAACCGCTGAGCCATCTCTCCAGCCCCTGGTTTTATCTTAATAGTAGAAAGAATTACTTTTGCCAGGTGGATTTGGGATTAATGGCCTTATACTTACATTACAAGTACATTTTAATTTCACCTCAGATTTGAATGTCATCCTTGCAGAATGGCTTGGAACTCTTGTCTGTATAATTCCATGTTTAGTAAGTGTTCGGCAGGCATCTTTTTCTTTCTTTCTTTTAATTAAAAACATTCATCCAATATATTCTGAACATGATTTCCCCTCCCCTAACTCCTGTTAGGTCCTCCTAACTGTTGCTGGAGGGCTTCTCTCCAGCTTCCACCAAGCCCCACAGTCCCACAATCCACGTATAAAATAATCACTCAGACGCTTATAATACTTATAAACTGTATGGCCGTGGCAGGCTTCTTGCTAACTGTTCTTTTATCTTAAATTAACCCATTTCTATAAATCTATACCTTGCCACGTGACTGGTGGCTTACCGGCATCTTTACATGCTGCTTGTCCTGGCGGTGGCTGCAGAGTCTCTCCTCCTTCTTCCTGTTTCCCCAATTCTCCTCTCTCTTTGTCCCGCCTATACTTCCTGCCTGGTCACTGGCCATCAGTGTTTTATTTATATAGAGTGATATCCACAGCACCTAACCTTGCCATTTGCGAACTCACAATGTTTAGCAAGTGCTATGATGGATCTTTTTGTGCTCATTTAATTTAATTATCTCTTTCAAACTATAATAGTTTGAGTTTCTAGATCATGTGAGGGGATGGGATTCCCATTCCAGAACAGGGTTAGGAAACGTACCTTAGTCCTTGTAAATATGGTTTCACTCTTTGGATGCCACTCAAAGACAGTGAAATGTCCTGACTTGAAGGGTCCTGAAAGTTATATTGACTGTGAGCCTATGTAAATTTTTTTTTTTTTTTTGTGTGTGTGTGTGTGTGTGTGTGTGTGTGTGTGAGAGAGAGAGAGAGAGAGAGAGAGAGAGAGAGAAAGAGAGAGAGAGAGAGAGAGAGAGAGAGAGAGAGAGAGAGAGAGAGAGAGAGAATGTCAGGGTAACAGGAATTTGGTGTCTTTGTCTATCACTGCTCCCCTATTTCTGAGAAAGAGTCTCAAGGACTTTGTTACTGAAATCTAAGATTTAACCAATTCGCATAGGTTAGATGGCCAATGGACTTGGTATTTGTATCCAGCTCTTCCCTGTATTGAGATAACTACACCAATAGAAGACATTTAATGGGGATCTGGGGACCAGCACTCAGATCATCATGCTTGAGGAGGAAGCACTATATCTACTGAAACATCTCCCCAGTCCCACTACTTAATCCCCAATGTTGTTTTCCCCTATCTGCTAGCTCTTGGTGATACCTCAGACAAACATTTCATAATACAATAAAAGAAATGGACTGCTGCACAGATATTTACTCTGTATTATATTATGAGTAATTTTTTATAAGATCACTCTGTTGTAGCAGGAATCTTAAAAGTTCTTATTAAAAAAATCAAACCCGAGGCGAGTCATTGGGGTCTATGACTCGCTTGTTGTGTCAGAGAGACACAACAAGCCACAGCTATCTCACCTCGCCAATTCCTCAGCTGGTCTTGTCTCCTCAGACTGGAGGCTTCTGAGTCCTCATCCGGAATGAATCTCAGCTGAACTGAACCAGCCAAATGCTTCTAGTTTCTGGTCCTCACGCCTTATATATCTTTTTGCTTTCTACCACCACTCCCTGGGATTAAAGGTTGGCTTTCTGGGATTAAAGGCGTGAGTCACCATGCTTGGCTGTTTCCAATGTGGCCTTGAACTCACAGAGATCCAGAGGGATTTCTATCTCTGGAATGCCAGGATTAAAGGTGTGAGTGCCACCATTTTCTAGTCTTTGTATCTAGTGGCTGTCTGTTCTCTGACCCCAGATAAATTTATTAAGGTACACAATATTTTGGGGAACACAATACCACCACACTCTGTATTACATCATCATGTTTAAAATAAAATTCTTTATATTTTGCTACCTAATACAAGATCATTCTAACTTTATCTACTCATCCATAGTAAACCAAGATATTAGTTTTAGTTCATGTCACATCAAATTTGTGATTCTCTTGCCTCAGTCTTCTTCTTACTGAGATTACAGTTGTATGACATCATATTTACTTGTAATACTCATGAGCAAATTTTGTGTTATTTATCTCCACACTTTGTAATTATTCTGGGACAGTTCAATAAATATTAATTTAAATCAATATCAAATATATGCACATTGTTATTCATGGAATCTGCAGCCTCAAAAGGGAAAATAATCAACTAATCATTTAACATTACTTATATTTATTTATTTAATTTTTATTTGAGTCAGATCTCACAGTATGGCTCAGGCTGCTCTAGAACTTAATGTGTAGTCTGGGCTCTCTTCATATACATGGCAACCATTTTTCTTTACCTCCTCAAAGTTAGGACTACATTTCTCATACATAAATAATATACTGGTCACTAATCATTGAAATTGAATAGAGCATAACTTAATTTCTTCCAATATAGCTGCCTTTTAAAGGCTATTGTTATATAAAACATTTTGGAAATGCAATATAAAACCTTAAAGAAGTCCCCCTTTTACTTAAGAATTAATTATAAGCAAATTGCTTTAGCAAGGTTATTTCTAAGAAGTGGCAGTTACATTAAGAAGAAGAATGAGAAGACCTCTAAAAATCCATAATTTTAAACTCTTGCTATCCTCGTCACTGTGTCTGTGGTCAGGAGAGACTATTTCACCATCTATGAAATTACAAAATATATAAAAATAATATTTGCAAAAATTAGGCAAGATCTTTCTCCATAAAAGGAGCACAATTGTGATTGCACATAAGTTCATTAAGTTGTATAATCTTTGTGTCTGGCTAATTATGGTGTGTGATGCTTTTATGTATTTCCAAGGCTTTTAAAAAAATAGTAAATTAAAAATAAGTTTAAAATAAAGAGTACAAATATAAAAATGGAACTGAAACTGGCAGGGAAATTTATGTCTGTACTGCAAAGAAAAATTAATGTCTTTACCCCAAAGACCACATTTGTTCATATGAATTAATTTTGGTGTATGTGTGTGTGTGTGTGTATGCATGCACACACATGTGTAAATGGTGGTGAGGAGTAGGAGGTAAAAGAGGAACACCTGAAACAATCTAATTGATTTCTATTTTTATTATGGGCAAATACATGTACGAAGTAGCAATGTGAAACAAAAGCAACACACTGCACAGTAGAGAAAGAATGTAACGCTGACAGAAGTAGGAGACTTCACGGTGCAACAACAGATGCATGTTCCAGGATCTCTCAGCCACACTCACCTTGACCAGGAGCCGATCTCCAGCATAAATCTACCTGCATTTTAAAGTGAGAACTGCTTACAAGTCTATGTCCTCTTTGCTATACAGTATGACTTACTATAGGAGAGAATTATAGATGCCCTGCACATTTTACCTAGGATGCTCCAGTTTCTTTGGAACTGTTAGATGTGCTTCTGAAAGGCACAGGGTAAGAAATAATCTAATTTCTAAATCTAAAAACCTCAGGGTGCATGCTGTTGTCACCCTCTTTCTTTGTGTTCCAGCTCTCATCTCTATCACAGAAGGGTACAGAAAATCAGTTTTCTCATTAAATTAAAATACACGAATCAAAGAGTTTGATTTAGTTATCTAATTAGATAACTACTATAAGCCAGACTGTGTTTGATGTATATCTCAGATAAATATGCATGTTGATGTATTTAACTGAATATACCCACACTGTCCTTTTTCATTAGTTTAATATTTCATTAGTCATTTGATAATTATTGTATTAATGTATATTGTTCATTTTGATCACATTCACTTCAACTCTTGCCATATCCTACCTCACCATTCTTCTCAGTTATATGTCCTTTATTACTTTTATTATTATGTAAAAGAAGGTACTATTTACCATTATGGTCGGCTGTATACATATGCATATGGAGCTATCACCTTGAGCATGGTTGATAAAGACTTATCAACTTAGTCTCCTTTCATTAGCAGCCATTAAGTGTCTATAGCCCCCCAGGTAGAGGTGAAGGCTCATAAACCCTCCTATATCCATTCTTAATACTGAATGGCTTGTTCTTGTGAAGTTCTTTTTTTTTTTTTTTTTTTCAGAAGCAATCACATATGCTGTGAGATCACAAGGGCAGAGGTCCTTCAATGTCCAGAAGACACCATTTCACTATGGCCATCTGTGGGCTCCAGTTCTCATAAACTTTTATTCTCCTCTTCTGGGATAGTCTCTAGCCTTGGGGTGAAAGGGTGATACAGATGTCATATTTGTAACTGTATGCTCCACAGACACATATTCATTGCACTTTGACCAGTTGTGAGTTTCTCCATTAATTGCTAATTATTGTATAAAGAAAACTTCTCCAATGAGGTCTGAGAGTCCAACTACTATATTGACATAGAGATATGAATTTTAGGGCAGTTTCAATCTATGCCCATTTAGCAAAATAATAGCAGTAGATTTAACTATAGCCTTGTGAGTACACTTTGTTTCTATAGAATGCATGTTAAATCCAATCAGGAAGCAGTTGGTTACACCATAACTTCCATGCCACTATACACTGATGGTACTCCAATCTTTCTTTCTTTTTTTTTTTTCAAGACAGGATTTCTCCATGTCTTTTTGGTGCCTGTCCTGGATCTTGCTCTGTAGACCAGGCTGGCCTTGAACTCACAGAGATCTGCCTGTCTCTGCCTCCTGAGTGCCACCACCACCTGGCTTCCAATCTTTTATTAAATATCAGGCCTCTAATTACAAAATATTATATAAAAGTTACAATGCAGGGATCCACGTAGGGCCTTGCCCATCATGACACTTCTCAAGGAATGAGCTCCATTTTCATCCCTTAGTCATTTGTATTTGTTTTTTAAATTAGTTTTGATACAGGATCTCACAATATAGTTCAGGCTGACATTGAGCTTGCAATCCCCCTACCTCCGACTCCCAAGAGCTATGATTCCACATATGTGTTATTAGATTACTATGATTAAAGGTGGATGCCACAATATATGCCGTTTTTTTCTTGTTAACCTTGTATGGTTTTAATTTACATTTTTCCTGTTTAATTTTTTATTTAAAATAAGAATACAAGTTATTAGATAATATGGCATTTTAAGGAAAATTTATTTTAGGTGATTTATTTTCTGTAATGATGAAAAGATTCTATAGGACTTTTTCTGTCCCTTTCCCATGTGGACTTCAGGTTATAGATTCAAGTCATCCAGCTAGTGGAAAGCAATTTTCCAGATGAGTCATCTCACCAGCTTCGAATTATTACAATGAGTTTATATTTAATGATTCTATTTTGATAATTTGGGTCATACTTTACATATTACTATATACATAAATACTACTATACATACTTTATATATCATGTAAAGAGTTCCAGGCTAGTCTGGGATACATAGTAAAACTCAGTCTTAAATAACAGATAAGTGTGTAAATAAATAAATCAGGAGAAAATAATGGTTATATATGTAACATATTAAACATTATATACATATATATTATATATAAATATATTTATATGTTTATATATAATTCAATCAATGTGAATGCACACAGCCATTTCTACATAATAATACCTATCCCCTAAATGCACACAAACATGTTCTTGACTCAGAACACACAATATTCAAGAGCAAAACTTTTGTACAACAGGAATGAATACTTTAGGATCTCACGTGATTCATTAGCAGTATTCAATCAAGGTTTGTACACAGAACTTTCCAAGGTTCCTTGATACTAAACTCTCTAAAGAATAGCTGTTGTTTTTTCTTTATAATATATTAGAATGTATTTGGGGCTTTATAGGATTTATTTACATTTCACTGAGCAAGGAGTCATAAGATCTTGAAAATGTAAGTGCATTATACTTTTTACTAGATAAAGCAAAACTGCTGTCAATATGGATATATTTTATATGTATATTTAAATTCATCTTTCAGTAGTTGAATGGATTTTAAATTAAAGGAAGTAAGGAAAAGTTCAAGAAAATGAAAACAGGAAGAACATATTCCTTGTTATACTATATGTCAACCTAATGACCCAATACAAATTGGTATCTTGGGGAATTTCTTGGGTATTTCATTTTTATAGTTCATCTTGGAGAATATACTTGACAGGATCAAGTCTTACAACTTATTTAAATTTAAGTCTACATAGAAATCAAGTTTATAAAATGTTTTATAAATCTAGGTACTATAAATGTATTTTATAAATGTCTGTTTTATCCTTAATTATACACTGACAAAATTCTGGTCATTCAAAAGTTGTTCAACAGATACACTACAGTTTATACATAGTATCAGTGTATCTGGCTTATCATCAATGCAGAGAAAATTAGCAGTGTTTCCCAAGATTGAGAACTCAACTTACTTTGGTAAAAAAGATGTTGTTGGAATCTTCTAATATAAAACATGGAGCCAGTTATCAGAGTGAAAGCTGAAAGATCAGAGAAGCAGAGAAGCCACAACCAACCTCACCCACCAACATCTGAGCCTATCCTGTTTCCTCAGACTGAAACCCTCTGAGTCCTCACCGGAAAGGGTCCCAGCTGAACTGCTTTAGTTTCTGTTTCCTCCACCTTATATACCTTTCTCAAGCCAGCCCTGTCACTTCCTGGGATTAAAGGCATGTGTGCTCCCTGGTACTGGGAATAAAGATGTGTGCCACCACTGGCTGGCTCTGTTTCCAGTATGGCCTTGAACACATAGGGATCCAGAGGGATCTCTCCCTCCTGAGGGATAAGGTTTGAGGGTGTGCAACAACACTGTCTTGCCCCTATGTCTAATTTAGTGGCTGGCTCTGTCCTCTGATTCTCAAGGCAAGCACAATATATCACCACCACAACAAGAACAAAAAAAAACATAGGCAAACTTAATTTTTTATAAACTAAGAGAATGAACAGATGTGTAAATATACTTTTATCAACACCAAAGATTTAGGATGTCATACTAATCATGGATCACGTGTGCATTCTATACATTACAATTCCCCCTGTATCATTAAACCATTTTAAATATTGCAATGATTTAAAACTGCCACTTTGTCCCTAAGATTTTGATTTAATGTGAGCTAACAGTTAAGATTTGGTGAAAGCTGAAAACAATATACTTTATGTGTTAATACCAACAACACAGAAAGCAGTTTAAAAAATAAATATCATGAAAATCCTATCCTATTGCTTGAAATGGAAGGAAAATAAACGTTTAGTGAATAAAATTGCTGATAACTGGTGAACTGCTTCCCTAACACTTCCCATTCATTTGTGGAATTCCTAAGTGTGAAGCTCTGCTTTAGTGATTAGTGACTGACAATTGACTCACAAACGTCGACAGCAGCATGTGGGGCAAACCCTATTCTCTTTGAAAACTGTGCAGGGATATCTCACGTTACATACTGCTGGATGATTCTGACTCAAGGTATCAGGAAGCTATAGATTAAGTGCAGTCCATGTGTCCACATAAGACAGCTGTGTAACATTAGCATGTTAGTATAGAGTATAAACTTTCTATTGTCCACACAACAGTTTTCTTCTCATGTAATCCTTCAATAAATACCAAGATATGGAATAGACTTGGATTTAATTTTGCTACAGACATCAATGAGTAGAACAACTCATTACAAGTCCAAAATCAAAAAATGTTATAATTATGACAACAAAAAAAAATAAAAATAAAACAGTAAGTAGCAAAAAGTAATAGTTTTTCCCAAAATGAGATAATATTGCACACAAATTTTAAAATATTACATTATTTTCTAGAAAGGCACCAGAAAGCTGAGATGTTAAAATATTAACAAAGGCCAGCAAGCTGCCTCAGGGACTTCAGGTACTTGCTATCAAGCTAGAGGACCTGAGTTTGTTTGAAGAAGGTAGATGGAAAGGAACAGCTGCCACAATTGTCCTCTGATCTCCATATGTGTGCCTTGGTGCTTAAACATATGCACATGTGTGTGTGTGCGTGTGCGTGAACACACACACACACACTCACACAGACACACACACACACTATTCTGGAAATATCTCTTACTTTCTAAGAGAATTTTGTAACTTTTGCTGGACCTCAGGTCAAAGTTAGTAAGGCCTGCTAAAGTCACTTAAAACTTGAGTTGCTAGCCTACTATATACTGAAATCTTTGTTTAACCTACCTTTAAGAGAACATTAAAACAATAAAACTTACTTGTCTTCGATTTTCCATTTAATCAATTTTTTCAATGTAAGCTAATGCATAGCTGAATTTTTTAAATTATGAACTCATTCATGCCCAGATAATGCATGTGTGTCATTTTATGAAAGCTGTAAACACCAAAGTTGTAAGCAACTTCCTAAAATCTATCATAGAAGTTGAAAGTAAGTATGTGTGCCTCCTGTTTGATAAACAATGATGTTTGTGATCTGGCTCTGTTAAAATTAGTTGGAGCTAGTCATTTAATCCCTTGGAGAACTATGTTAAATATTTCTGTAAAATATCCCCTTCTTCCTGCTCCCATGTGATGCTATCTATGTTGTTCAATTAAAAAAAGAAAGAGTGAAACCCTCTGTTGGGAACAAACAGACACAATCAATAGACAGACAGATACACAGAGAAGGATACATACAGTTGCACACAGACAGACACATTGGTATAAAAAGCTGTCAGCCAGCATACAACTCATACAACAGAAAGACAGAAGATGGAAGACACAGGGGATATGAAGTAGAAAGTTCAAATCTGGACTCTCTGTTGATTCAAGTGCTTTTTTTCTGCAATGTAATACCAATACACTGTTAATAACTTGAAATTAATCACTAATGTGTTATAGCACACACATGCACACACAAATATAAATTCCATGAAATAATATCTAGAGGTTTAGATGGATAGAAGGCCAAACCTATCACAGGGGAAGAAATTCAGCAGGGTAACAGGAAATTAACAAAATGTTTATTGATACAGGAAACTGATACAGATTCAAAAGCACAAACATATGATCTTTTGTTTTTGAGAAACTAAACTCTATTAGAACATATTGGAACTTTGGTTATTTTTCTTATAAGTATACTACATTTTCAATTCATATTAATGACAATAATATAACTTGTGTCTTATTTATGCAATGTAAACATCTATTGATTGGCCGTATGACTGCTAACATTGTTCATCAGTATTGAATCTCTTTATACAAATACATGACATTTTCCCATTTATTTATTTTTGTATATCTGTGCAGATTTAAGCTTATGTGAATGTGTTACACCGCATGGTGAAGTTAGAAGACATCATAGGAGAGTCATTTCTCTCCTTTCATTATGTGGGGACCAGAAATATTGAAGTCGTGGCTTCAGTTTGAGTGGCAAGGATCTTTACCCCTAAGGAATATCACACTTCCATTATTTTAGTCACAACATAAATTATGCTTTGTGCCTAACGTACCTTACATTCTCTTATCTTTGTTTTTTATTTACAGGTGTTTTTAGCTTATATGAAAAGCATATTATTGATTCTATTGTCATGCAATCTGAGCATCTGTTAGCCACAGGCTAATGTAAAATAGTTTCATTCATCATAATTAATATTTGGTGGCATACATAAATATTTAACAGGAAATTTGAACATTATACCCTTACTCCCAGGTCCTAGTCAATAGTCCTTCTCTGTGTTCTCTGTCATTTGAAGCTCTACAAAACCCTTGAAAAGAGGGATCTTTTATTTTTGTTCAATTTAACCTGGACATTATTTCTAGTATAAAACTAACCAGAACATAAATAAAAGGCACATTAGACAGCACTCTGGTCTAGAAACATCCCTGCCATGATTCTATTAAACATGGCTGGTTGAGAGCCCTACTTCATGCATACTCTGCTAAAAAAAAAAAAAGAAACATAATTTTAGATAGGGTGGATGATGACCTTTTTTGTGAGATTCTAAACTCAGTATGTATACTGCTGGCATTTGAAACACCCTGAAATTTCAGCTCCCATTTCAGATCTTTTATTAGTGGCAGTGCTTTGTAAAATGCAAGGATTTCCATGCATCCAGTATCTGACTGTGCAAGGAAATCAGGAAACATTGATAGGTAAACACAGCTTTTGAGAAATCTGAATAAAATCTTTTGTTTCCAATTATTTTTAAACACCTCTTTCTCTGGAAACTCAGAACTTCCTAAGAAAAAATTTCAGGTAGTAGAAGGAAATAATATATTTTCAAAGAACATTTTAAAAAGACATTTGGATTTATAAGTATTTTGTAGATATTTGAATTTACATTGTTTCATAGAATATATAAGATTCATCTTCAAACTGTACGCATACACACATACACACACACAAACACAGATGCATACTTAGCTATTATTATCAATCTGAATTTGGTATTGATATAATGTTTATTTATTTTGGACCTAAATTGCTTTAATTAAACTATAGTAACAATTTGTAGATTTAAAAATGTTATATTGGTTATTTTGTTAATTATTTCTCACAAACTAATGGAGATTTTTCTTCATTTCTTTGTATTCCTTATTTCATCTTCTCAAATACAATCATTCAGAATGCAAAATAATCATAGATATTTAGAAAACTGAAATTGTTGACTGCTGTCATTTGTTTTGATATAATTTAATCCTTTTATTATTAAAGATTAAAAACAGTGTCAGTGTAATGCATATATTAATACTTTGTCTTCTGGTGGTCACAACTCTAAAATATATCTCTACAGAATAAAATCTGATGTTGGAGAAACCACCTTATGTGCATTGGTCCTTCCTGACCCCAGGAGTTACCTCTGATAGCTTCCTGGGCCCTTTCGAAAAACTTCAAATCCAGGGGTATTATTTCTTTTAATTTCTATCTTTCTCACTCTTTTGTACCCTTGGCATTGAGTATTTAATTCCATTGAGTCTGTAATGGAGGGTAGTTTTCCATTTCCTACAATGCTCTCTGATTAACACTTTTGCATCTGTCTCCAGCCTTTATTCCCTTTTGCCACAAAATCCAGGGTACATCCCTATTCTGTGGAATAAAATACCTTTACTATTATTCTTCATACCATACCTCTTGTTAAAAAGTAAAATTTGGTATCAATTCTACTCTACACATGCAATCTAAATATGAGACATATATAAATATTTACCATATCAATTAAATGAGATGAATAGATCATAGATGCTAATATTATTTTAAATGTATGGTTTTGTAATCTATTTAATAAGATAAAATTCATAATTATTTTTCTTTAATTCATGTTTTTCAAAATGTTTTACATAGGCATCTGATGTTGCTTTTTTAAAAAAATAATTGTGTGTATATGATCTCAGACATTTCTTTTTTTATTTTGTGTATGTGCATATGATCTTGGTATGTATATGATGTTTGTGTGTGAGCAACCAGGCTATCATACATTTAGATGTTAGAAGTAAACTTTATGGAGTTGGTTTTCTTCTAGAAAGTATGATTGGTTCTGAGAATGGGATTCCAGTTACCAGGCTTCCCTGGCTGGCAGCTTTACCTGCGACATCATCTTGCTGGTCTATCTCAGATGCTTTTACAAGAAAGGGTTTTTGATATTGGATGATTGTGATGTCTGGTTTTGGTTATCTACTTATACACAGAATTTTCCTGCATAACTTATGATTCAAACCCAATGCCAAACTTCAACAAACCATAATTAAAACATATACTAGAGAAATAAAACTTTATAAAGATAACATTGACCCTGATTCCTAAACCAAACAAGGATGCAACAAAGAAAGAGAACTACAGACCGATCTCCCTCATGAACATTGATGCAAAAATACTCAATAAAATACTGGCAAACAGACTCCAAGAACACATCAGAACAATTATCCACAATGATCAAGTAGGCTTCATCCCAGGGATGCAAGGGTGGTTCAACATACGAAAGTCCATCAATGTAATACACCATATAAACAAACTCAAAGAAAAAACCACGTGATCATCTCACTAGATGCAGAAAAGGCATTTGACAAAATCCAACACCCCTTCATGATAAAAGTCTTGGAGCGATCAGGAATACAGGGAACATACCTAAACATAATAAAGGCAATATATAGCAAACCAACAGCCAACATCAAATTAAATGGAGAGAAACTCAAAGCAATTCCACTAAAATCAGGAACGAGACAAGGCTGTCCACTCTCCCCATACTTATTCAATATAGTACTTGAAGTTCTAGCCAGAGCAATAAGACAACATAAGGTGATTAAGGGGATTCAAATTGGAAAGGAAGAAGTCAAGCTTTCCCTATTTGCAGACGACATGATAGTATACTTGAGTGACCCCAAAGATTCCACCCAGGAATTGATAAAGCTTATAAACACCTTCAGCAATATAGCAGGATACAAGATCAACTCTAAAAAATCAGTAGCCCTCCTATATACAATGGACAAAGAAGCTGAGAAGGCAATTAGAGATACATCACCTTTTACAATAGCCAAAAATGACATAAAATACCTTGGGGTAACACTAACCAAGCAAGTGAAGGACCTATATGACAAGAACTTTAAGTCCCTGAAAAAAGAAATTGAAGAAGATCTCAGAAAATGGAAAGATCTCCCATGCTCATGGATAGGCAGGGTTAACATAGTAAAAATGGCAATCTTACCAAAAGCAATTTACAGATTCAATGCAATCCCCATCAAAATACCAACACAATTCTTCACAGATCTGGAAAGAACAATACTCAACTTCATATGGAAAAACAAAAAACCCAGGATAGCTAAAAGAAACCTGTACAATAAAACAACTTCTGGAGGCATCACAATCCCCGACTTCAAGCTCTACTATAGAGCTACAGTAATAAAAACAGCCTGGTATTGGCATAAAAACCGACATGTGGACCAATGGAATCGAATTGAAGACCCTGACATTAACCCACACACCTATGGACATATAATTTTTGACAAAGAAGCCAAAAGTGTACAATGGAAAAAAGAAAGCATCTTCAACAAATGGTGCTGGCATAACTGGATATCAGCGTGTAGAAGGCTGCAAATAGATCCATATCTGTCACCGTGCACAAAACTTAAGTCCAAGTGGATCAAAGACCTCAACATAAATCCAACTACTCTGAACCTGCTAGAAGAGAAAGTAGGAAATAGTCTTGAACGCCTTGGCATAGGAGATCACTTCCTAAATATAACACCAGTAGCGCAGACACTGAGACAAACAATCAATCAATGGGACCTCTTGAAACTGAGAAGCTTTTGTAGAGCAAAGGATACGGTCAACAAGGCAAAGCGACAGCCTACAGAATGGGAAAAGATCTTCACCAATCCCACATCTGACAGAGGACTGATATCCAGAATATATAAGGAACTCAAGAAATTAGACATCAAAATGACCAACAGTCCAATTGAGAAATGGGCTTTAGAACTAAACAGAGAATTCTCAACAGAGGAATCTCAAATGGCTGAAAGGCATTTAAGGAATTGCTCAACTTCCCTAATCATCAGGGAAATGCAAATCAAGACAACTCTGAGATACCACCTTATGCCTGTCAGAGTGGCTAAGATCAAAAACACTGAAGACACTTTATGCTGGAGAGGATGTGGAACTAGGGGAACTCTCCTCCACTGCTGGTGGGAATGCAAGCTTGTACAACCACTTTGGAAATCAATATGGCGCTTTCTTAGAAAATTGGGAATCAATCTCCCCCAAGATCCAGCTATACCACTCCTGGGCATATACCCAAGAAATGCTCAATCATACCACAAGAGCACTTGCTCAGCTATGTTCATATCAGCATTGTTTGTAATAGCCAAAACCTGGAAACAACCTAGATGCCCTTCAACTGAAGAATGGATAAATAAATTGTGGCACATATACACAATGGAATACTACTCAGCAGAGAAAAACAATGACATCACACGGTTTGCAGGCAAATGGATGGATCTAGAAAAAATCATCCTGAGTGAGGTAACCCAGACTCAGAAAGACAAATATGGTATGTACTCACTCATAGGAAGATGCTAGATGTGGAACAAGGAAGACTAGACTGCTACTCACATCACCAGTGAGGCTACCTGGAAAACGGGACCCCAAAAAAAGACACGGAGAAATGGACGAGATTTACATGAACAGCCTGGTCATGAGTGGGAACAATGAAGGGCGACAGTCGAGGGAAAGAGTGGGAGATCCTAGCTGGATCAAGAAAAGAGAGGGAGAACAAGGAATAGGAGACCATGATAAATGAAGACCACATGAGAAGGCGAGAAGGGGAGGAAGCAGAGAGCTAGGGAGGCCCACGGAGATCCACAAAGATACCCCCTCAAAAGACTGCTGGCAATGGTTGCGAGACGGCAGGAACTGACCTACTCTGGTGATGGGATGGCCAGACACCCAGATAGTGGTGCCATAAACCCCATCCAAGGACTGAGGAATCTGAAGGCAGACATCCACGGCTGGGCCCCTGGTGGAGCACTGGGAGTCTAATTAGTGAGTAAGAAGAGGGTTTATATGAGCGAGAGTTGTTGAAGCTAAGGTTGGATAAAGCACCGGGACAAATAACCAAATGAATGGAAGCACAGGATCTATGAACCAAAGGCTGAGGGGCCCCCAACTGGATCAGGCCCCCTGAACGGGTGAGACAGTCATTTGGCTTGATCTGTTTGGGAGGCAGCTGTGCATTGGTGCCAGGTCCTGGGCTCGTTGCATGAGTTGGCTGTTTGAATCCTGGGACTTATGCAGGGACACTTGGCTCGGTCTGGGAGGGGGCAATGGACCTGCCTGGACTGAGTCTACCAGGTCAACCCCGGTCCTCGGGGGAGACCTTGATCTGGAGGAGGTGGGAGTGGGGGGGTGGGCTGGGGGGAGGGGTGGGCGAGAGGGGGAGAACAGGGGAATCTGTGGCTATTATGTTGAACTGAATGGTGTTGTAAAATAATAATAATTAAAAAAAAACTAAAAAAAAAAAAGATAACATTGGTTAATGTACAATATATTATGGTGTATTGCAGATACATTTTTGTGCCTACATGTGAAAAAATAATGATGTTTGCAATAAAAAGTCAATTTGATTGGTTTCTCTTGATATACAGCACTTTAAAAATTGTAACTGGGAACAAAAAAGTCAATTACTCTTATCCAAAGAGATTGACAGGTCTTTGACATGTCAAGTAGTTTTCATCTACTTGACATGATAACATATGAAATTAATTAGTCAGCAAATTATTATATAAAGTTGTTGAATTCTTCATTAGCTCTTTGTTAAACATCTCCACATTCTAACACATGCACTGTCTTTTAAAAGAAGGGACACCCTTCACTTGAGTGAATCACTTTTGTCTTCTGTAGCTGAATGTTGTAAATTGAACTGCTAGACTGCCTAACTAATATTGTATCTGATTCTTTATGAATTCTGCATCCCAGTTCTATTTTATTTTTTTGTATGTGTGTAAGCATTTATGTTGTGTGCATGTTTGTTTACCATCTGTGTGTGTGGTACCTATGGAGACCAGAAGAGTGTGTCAACTACTCTGAGACTGGAGTTGAGTCTCAACTAGATAGATGAGAACTACCATGTGGTGACTTGGAATTAAACTCAGGTTCTCTAAAAAAGCCACCACTACTCTTAACTGCTAAACTATCTCTCCAGCCTCAAACTTTCTAATTTTTATTACTGACATCTGATGTTCACAAACCAAAGAAAACTTATGCCTACCTTTAACTTCTGATTTGCTATGGTGCTTTTCAGTTTGTAGTATTTTTTTTTGTATATTTAGGCATAACTATTTTTTGTCTTTATGGAATTTAAAGTTAAGTTCTTTATTATCTTGTTTATTGAGGTGATGAAACAGTTTTAACTATGTGTTTTCATGTGAGTTTGTGTTTGTGTATGTTTATGTATGCATTGTTTGTGTTGTTCTGGTCAGATTAAAGTTCAAAGTGAAAATATGTACAAGTTAAGAGCTCCAGGCAGGATTTGACCTCTTGAATGTTATATGAATATCCGAATTCAAACCATAATGGTGTTTCTTAAGTGATGATAATTGGTAGAAAGTCAAGTTTCTAGAATATTTTTTCTGCAAATTTTATGTTAGCATCTCATCTTCATTCCTCTCTTCATGTTGAATTATTTTCTAAGATAGAGGTAGGGAATGATGGGTCATCACTGTGCCAGAAAACCAAGCTGTTGGATTCTCTAGCCTTTGCCAGTTCCCCAATATTCACAGGAAACCATCTTGTATTTTGTAGCACTGAGGTGCTCATAAAAGAAACTATACTTATTGATTGGTTGATTATTGCTATAATTAGAACCCAGTGCTCTCTCTATATGTGGTAAGTGCACTACTACGGATCTACAATGTCAGCCTGTGAAGCAGCATTATGAGCTTAAATATCCTCATGAGTCTCCTTGCAACCTAAAAGCAAAAGAGAATTAAAATAATAGTAGCTTATATAAATGATTTTGAAACCTGGGAATATGTTTTTGCTATGGCTCTTACATTTGTCTAGAGGATATGATGTGTCCAAATTTATATGGACTGTTTTACCTGCTGTGGAATCATTAATTCCAGTCTTTATGCACAACCCTTTGCTGTTAGAGGGAGACTAATAGATGAGGAATGCTTAAAGGAAAGCAATTTCTTCTCAGAAAGAAACATCAATTGCCTTTCCCAAGGTGAAAGAGCCTTAGAGGCTTTTTAAGTCTCATAAAATGCTCAAGTGCCTAAATTAGCTGTAATAAATTATGCAGTCTTCAATAAGATTTTACTACCTGATGGAATAAGCATTAAACTCAGAAGGTAATTATATATACATATATATCTTAATAATTTTAATATATCTGTATCCATACTAAAGTAAGGCAGTATAGTCACTTTTCTCTCCACTGATACTTAAATTTAAATGAAGAGAAAAACAAATATTAACAAATATTAATTTGAAGGTGTTATCATTAATGTTTAAATACTATGCCCTGCTGACAGATGAATTCAATCTCTTACACACACTGAAATACTTTTGGTTTTGTCACATTCAGAGTACCGACTAACTTTCAATGCAGAGGAATAATGCAGAATTTTACATATATTAGATTGAAGAACACATCAAATACAGCAGTTGTAAGAAACTTAATAGTAATGACAATGTTCAAAAAAGATATCACCATTAAAAAATAGCTAGTAAATATGAGCTAAATGTCCAAGTTGATGCATTGTGTTTGTGCCCCAGGAAGCTGTTCCTCAGGTGCTGTTCAGCTTTATTTTTGAGGTGTATTCTCTCATGGATCTGAAGTTTGACAAGTAGGCAAAGCTGCTAGCTAGCTAGTCCAGGGATTCTCCTGTCTCTACCTCTCCAAAATAAGAATCACAAGTGCATTCTTTGTGATTAAAAGCTATATTCCTATCTTTACAAAGTATTTATTTTATCTTTTTAAGATTATATTATCATTATCTCATTTCTTCTTTCTTTTTCCTCCCTCCAAACTCTCCCATATACTCCTTCTTTATATCTTACAGATTCATTGCCTCTTTTCTCATCGTTTGTTGACACACACACACACACACACACACACACACACACACACACACCACAAGCATGCATGCACATTCTCAAGCATGCACACACACACACACACACACACACACACACACACGACACAAACAAATACATTAACACATTCCTAAATATAACTTGCTCACCTGTTCAGTCTGTATGTTACTTGTATCTATATTTTCATGGCTGACTATTTAGTATTGGATAACCAATCACTGTACCCTGCCCCAGGGAAGACTATTTCTTCTGCTCTCAACATCCCTTAGTTGCCTGTAGTCACTGTCATTTTTCACTTGAGTTCTAAGTGTTTGGACTCAGGTTTTCATGCTTATAAAGCAAGTATTTATCCAACCGATCTGTCTTCCCAGCCTCCTGGTGCTTTTAAGATTTTATTGAAGTTTAAGCAACATAAAATAAATCAGATAAATTAATGCAGAAACAAAACTATTGGAGTGTGTGATTGGAAAATTTAATTTCAAACTTACCTCTTACCTATTTATAAGATACAAGACATTTTAGTAGGAGAAATTTGTAGGTTTTCCTATTAGAACTGTAATATTAAAATTATTTTCGTATCATCAGATACATTTTACAGGATTTTAGGCTGTATCCAAACAATTGTGACTAATTCATTCTTTCTAATTTGCTAACTCTCCCCCCTCCCAAATAATTCCCAGAACAGCTAGCAATGTATGTCAAAGCCTTTTGGAGAAAGAAAATAATTGGCCAATAGATAGAAAAATCCAATTTTTTATTTGATTTGCCTGAATACATTTGGGGTTCACAAACATAAATATTCCCCTTCATAATCTAAAATAAGGAGGAGAATATTGTGGTGAGAAAAAAAAAAGAACTGATTTTAAACAACATTCAGTTCATGTTCTCACAAAGAATTCATTTATTCAACTACTTTACATCACAAGAATGGGAGTTACAACTTTGGTGACCTAGGAAGAAGGTGTAACAATTTCTCAACCTATTATTCAATCTATCTTTGTTCTCTGGACAATATACTGGAACAGAACCTTCTACTTTGTACTAAGAAATTTCAAGGGCATTAGTAGTCATGACAATTAAACGACAATCTATCAACAATGAAGGGCCTTGGAGATTTGATTACAGTTGCCCCTAGCTACCATTGTACCCACGACTATACCATATATCAGCTTGTGCTGGTAAAAAATACTTTGCTACATCGTGAGTGGAATTTGTATAGAAAAATGCAAATTGAATTTTGCTTTGAATACAGAGGAAGGCGAGACTTCTTCCTTTCCTTTACTGAGAGCATTTCATTTTGAAAATGTGCAATTGTAAATGATTTTGTTCTCGTCTTAGATGTGTGGAAATCTTTTTAAAGGTAAGATATATTTTGCCAGCTTTAAAAGTTAAAGACTTGAAATTTACTTAACTTTGGAAGTTAAACTACAACAAGGTATAGATATATTCTGATTTCTGATGGACTGTAGAAAGCCTAACCATTGCTCCTATAGTTGGTATCTACATTTTAAATTTACCTGGTCCACAAATTTTTTTTTTGTTTGGGACAAAATCTAGCGAACGTAAGTGGATGCCCGAACTACTAGGTGGATTTAGGATGGATTGTTTGTAATATCTGGTTCTACCAAGTCATTCTGGAGAAATGGTTCTTGTCTTGAGACAGCGTTGCATGGGTTATGCATCGTCTGTACGGAAAGGTGGGTTCCTTACTCTCCTTTAACCCCTCCACTGCTGTGCTCATGCCATTGCAGAGTGATGCCTTCTCAGTAATAACCTGTTGTCTTTCTCTTCTAATCTCCATCCACCTTCCCTCATAAGCTGATAGACCTCCCCAACAAAGGGGATTCTATGAGGTACATCTTCTGTTCCACTTTTAAGAGAAAGAAATTGAAGGCAAGTGTTACAAAGTCAGCAAATATGTTTGGATGTTAACCTGTTCAGGCTGACAAGTGAGAATATTCCAAATTAAAGGACACTTTATTTATTTATTTATTTATTTATTTATTTATTTATTTATTTGCCAAAATATTAAGTCATTTTACTGTGTGTTTTTTCTTTTTCTTTTCCTTTCCTTTCTTTTATTTTACAATACAATCCAGTTCTACATATCAGCCTAGGATTCCCTTGTTCTCCCCCCTCCCTCCCCGCTCTCCTTCCTCCTAGCCCACCCCCATTCCCATCTCCTCCAGGGCAAAGCCTCCCCCAAGGACTGAGATCAACCTGGTTGACTCAGTCCAGGCAGTCCAGTCCCCTCCTTCCAGGCTGAGCCAAGGGACCCTGCATAAGCCCCAGGTTTCAAACAGTCAACTCATGTAATGAGCACAGGACCCGGTCCCACTGCCTGGATACCTCCCAAACAGATCAAGCCAATAAACTGTCTCACCCATTCAGAGGGCCTGATCCAGTCGGGGGCCCCTCAGCCATTGGTTCATAGTTCATGTGTTTCCATTCATTTGGCTATTTACCCAGACTCAGAAAGACAAACATGGTATGTACTCACTCATAGGAGGATACTAGATGTGGAACAAGGATGACTGGACTGCTAGTCACATCACCAGTGAGGTTACCTGGAAAACAGGACCCCAAGAAAGACATGGGGATCACCCAATGACGGAGAAATGGATGAGATCTACATGAACAGCCTGGACATGAGTGGGGGTAATGAAGGGCAAGGGTCGAGGGAAAGAGAGCTTGGGGGAGTGGGAGATCCCAGCTGGATCAAGAACAAAGAGGGAGAACAAGGAATAGGAGACCATGGTAAATGAAGACCACATGAGAATAGGAAGAAGCAAAGTGCTAGAGAGGCCCACAAAAATCCACAAAGATACCCCCACAATAGACTGCCGGCAATGATCGAGAGACAGCCTGAACTGACCTACTCTGGTGATGGGATGGCCAAACATCCTAATTGTCGTGCTAGAAACCCCATCCAACGACTGAGGGAACTGGATGCAGAGATCCACAGCTAGGCCCTGGGTGGGGCTCTGGGAGTCTAATTAGCGAGAAAGAGGAGGGTTTATATGAGCGAAAATTGTTGAAACCAAGTTTGGATAAAGCACAGGGACAAATAGCGAAAGGAAGGACAGTTTAAAACAATGTGAAGACATAGTAACTCTAACTGGCCTATTATGTGATCCTAGTTCTTCGGAACATATACTGCAGGGCTGCAATTCTGCACAACTGTGCTTGGTGCTAGTACTAAGGATTACCAGTCTACCCACTCCTCCCATTAATTAAATTAAACAGGTAATGGTGAGACCTAAGAAAAGCAGTTTAATATTCAGTATGATAGCCCTAATAAAACAAAGGACAGCAACCATCCTCTACCACTTGAGGTGACATAAGTTCTAAGATTATGTAGAAAAAAGAGTGAGAAATATTCATAGTCAAGCAGTCTGTCCATAGTGGGGTCTTTCTGATGATACCATACTTCTGATCATGTAGAAGCATATATAGGTCAAGGAACTGGCACAATTGTTGGGGACGATTACTCCTTTACAATTGGAGCTGAGGATATTGCTGTTGTTCAGGAGGAAGAATCATAAGACAAACTGCATGATTTTGTTAGATTGTTATTACCCCTGTGGGAGGGGATTAAGCTCCTATGAGACGACTGGCCCTGTTCAGAGTGAAATTCTTATCCATGGGGGATATGTTTATGGGGCCCTGCTGTTTCTGGAAGGTGTCAAGGAATGACTAAAGATTTCTAAGTGACATCCAGGTATCAGAAATTGATCAGTGCAAACGATGTTTTACCAACAGGAAGGAATTTTACTTCAGTGATATAAGCAGTTCAAGATCTACAAATCAATGAGTACATACTATAAATAAAGAGAGACAAGAAGAGAAATGCATGATCATCTTTATAGATGTAGCAAGGGCCTCTGATGAGATTGAATAAGCTTCAGAGTAAATGCTATGAAGAAAGTTGGACTATAAGGAGTACAACTCATAATAATAAATCAATAATGAACATTTATCTAACTGGGAATAAAAATCTATAAGTATCTCCTCTAAAATCTGAAGTGAGATGAGTACATACTCTCTCCATTCATATAAAGAATAAATTATTATCTAGAGAAATAAGGAAAAATAATGAAACAAAAAATAGAAAGAGGATAATGTACAGATGACATCATTGCATATTTGAAAGATACTTAAGACTCCACAAGAAAACTCATAAGTATATCAAATCATATGAAGGAAATACCATGACTGGAGAGCTGGCTCAACCATTAAGTACACTGGCTGCTTGTACAGAGGACCAGGGTTTGATTCCCAGAATCCATTTAATGCTCACAAGCATCTGCAATTCCTGTTCCAGGGGATCTCTTTCCCTTCTCTGATATCCATAGGCATCAGGCACAGAAATGGGGGATAGCCATACATGTAGGTAAAACAGCCATGCACATTAAAGACAACAACCAAAAAATATATCACTTATAATTGTTATAAAAAATTCCTAGAAATAAATCAAACAGGTGTTAAATGATATAAACTGTAAAACACAGAATAAAGAAATTGAAAAATACTAGAAGATGCAAATCCTCTCGTGCTCATGGGTTGTCAGGAAACTCTATGAACACAGCTACATTACTAAATTGATAGATAAATTCAATGTGACCCTCATCAAATTAACAGAACTGCAAAACAAAGTCTTACCACTTATGTGGCAGCATAAAAGCCACCAAATGGGCAGAAAAACCACATGTAAAAAAAAGTAATTCTTGAGGCATCAAAATACCCAATCTCAAACTGCAGTGCAGAGCTGTGAGGACAACACCGCATATACTGTGAGAGTACAAAGACATGTAGACTAGTGATGTAAAATACTTGACTCAGATACACATCCATCCATTTCAGCCACATACTTGTGACAAAGATATCAAAAGCATAAATTGGAGAGAAGACAGCTGTACATGCATGTTTGACATGCAAGAAGAAGAGGAAATGCTAGAGAAGAGAGGTCTAAAGGAGAGAAATACTATGCTTTCATTTATATGCAGAGTCTAGATTTAACATATATACATGTAGACATAAAATCATCTGTAAAAGTAGAAAGGGAACTATTTGTGAGGAAGAAGGAAATCGGCAGGAGAAGGCATAAGTAATGTGAGGGCAGTGGGAGGAGAATAAAGCCAGGCACATGATAATTTCAGAGAGCAATCCATTGCTTTCGTGCTAACTAAGAAGAAAAATGGGAATATCTTAGTTTTGCTTATATTTGGTGTTGAAAGTTGGAGGTGAATGCATGAGCACTCCGTAAGTGAGTAACATGCCTGTGTGCATAGTAGAGCTGGAATTGGACCCAAATTGAAGGCAAGAAAGACAGATAAAATTGAAGGGAGAGCTATCAAGCTTTATCCTGCTTTTAGCTACACATCAGGAATCCTTAAGTGGAGAACTATGCTTTTAGTATAAATACCCTCAATGTCCTTGCAATGTTCAGAATGAGAAGAAAAAAAAAAACAAGTATGAAAGAATTTTAGGAGAAAATGACATTAAAGGTACTGTACTTAATCCTGGTTCCTAAGTATGATCTTGTAGTCAAGGCAACAGAACACTCCATCCACTTCTCAGAATTAGATTAGGCTCATATCTTTTGACTTATGAAGAACAGGCTAGCCTTTGACTATATCTGGATCACACGAATAGACTATGGAGTTTATTTGGCCACAAATTTTACAATCTAGAAGTTTTATAATTTTGTATAGTCAAACTTAGAAACCATAGCTGAACAAATAAGGAATATTTGAAAAAAACAATGAAATTGGGGTTCTAAAAGAGGGGGCCATATGCCTGGCATTTGAAGCTTTCTAGATTACCACATATCATCTGCACACTAATCATTAAGACCATGGCAACTCTCAGCCATGTGACTGGATTTTTTAATGTAGCCTGTTTGTATACTTGGCTGCATGCAATTAATGTGACTACTATGTTCAGAAAGTGGAAAATGGGGATTGGAAGGGACAGTATTGCATCATCTGGTAGTATAAACAGTAGAAGCTGAAGAATCAGATGTGCAAATATAAGAAGGCATTTGTACTTTTGTTGGTATATTTCCTGTTTATTCTTTGTTCCCTGTGTAATATGCAGATTGTAACTGACGTTAAAAGTTCAGTTGTTTTTAAAGCATAAAGACTGTAACTTTCAAATTTTGTACCTTGTATTTGTCATTTTTTAAAATCAGACTTCTGTAAAGTATTTGTTAAACAAAGAACTTTCTGAGTTCACTGAATTCATTCATGGTCATGGCTGCTTTGTGAGAACTATTGTCTTAAAATGTTATTTTTTAGTAAATATGTGAAGGAATTCCTTGTCTACTAATTAATTATATTTAAGTATATGAGTATGTATAATACCCTCAGAAAGCAGAAGAGGGTGTTGGATATCCTGAATACCACAGTGACAGGAACCTGATGTGGGAGGAGGTAGGAACTGAACTCAGCTCTTCTGGAAGAGAAGCAAGCTCTCTTAATTGCTGATATTTTTTTGTCCAATATCAAGCAATTTTTATCACTGGAGAGACAGAGGCAATTAAGTCAAATCCATCTTTGTACAATTGCCCTCCCTGTGACTAGAGCAATCTTCAGAGTGCTGCCTGCACCTGAGGTCTCCTGATTTAATTTTAGAAACTTGCCACTTCTTTCACATCTGAAATGTCTCCCTCTACAAAAAAGTCCATGTATTACTAAAATGTCAGCAGAAATACTAACAATAATATTAGAAGAATATATCCATTATGTCATATTTCAATATCCTTTTGCTGTTTTAATACACTATTGTGTTAAAGTAATATTTGTTTTAAAGGAACAGAATGAAAGAAAACTTAAAAACAACACATTTTGTTAATGACCTATTGTGTTGTTTACTTAATTAGACTGATTTGCACATTTTACAGTCTTGACTGTAATGTGTAATAAACAAGTCTATAAATCTGAGTGCTTGTCTATAGTTTTTTGCAATGCACTCAATTTTCTGGGCATGGAATTTAGTCCCAAAGGTTCATAGTTCATGTCTATCCTTTAAAGACTTGTCCAATTAATGAGAGTGCTAGTGATTTAATTGATTTCTTCCTTTAATGCTTCAAAAGATACTTTTAGAAATCATTAATTCCTTCGTGTTCAGCAGCATTTTAGTGAATATATGCAGCTGTAGCAATACATCAAAATCAATTTAAATCTTCCACTAAGGAAACATGTCGATGTTAGTACCCACACTCAGTGAGCATGCTTTGGGTATGTGGGAACCAGAAGGTTTTGCTTATTTCAATAACCTTTTTATAGATACCAGATTTTGTCAATTTCAGAACAGTTGACTAGGAGTAGAGTTTAATGTTCAGGTGTCATAGACTGGGGTTGGCATGATCAGGACATCTTTGAAGTTGTCCCTACGAGAGAACCATATTTTATCCAGAGAAGAAATTTTCATTAGAAAGTACAGGTTATCAACAATTAGCTTATTTTACATAGTAACTAGCCATACTAAAAATTTATGATTTCCTACATGTGGCAAAGTGCGAATGTTTCACCACTAGAAACATTCTTTTGATGGGGGTGGGATGATTCTAACGGGAAGGGCTTTAGTAAGAGCCCAGGAGTACCTGTTACAAAGAGAAGACTGACTCCAAAATACCCTCTGAAATCCACACAAGTTTTGGTGTGCATGTATCTGCACATGTGTGTACATGTACATGTACACATACACACACTCATTCAGGCCCTCTTATACACACATCATAAAGACACAGATACAAATAATAATAGTAAATGAAATGAAATGGCATAAAGTAATAAAATAAAAACAAATATCATTTAAGGTAGCTAGTTGATGGTTATGGTATCAGGGACTTCAAAAATGATGAGGTAATGTTACACAATGGGTGGTACAAAATAAAAGTGGACCTGTATATAGATTCTTTATTTGTCTCCTAAGCTTTCAACTCCTAATCTTCATGGTAAAAATTATTTCAGGTACACAGCAGATATTTGAAAGCGAGTAGGTGACTTAAATTTTTGATTTAATGAAAACACAATACATAAGTAAATATTCCCAAGCTGATAAAAAACACTTAATTAGTACTTAGTTTATGGATAAATATATATTAAATTAATATTATTACTTTTATTATTATAAATATTGGTAGGAATAGGTGGTATACATATAATTTACTGTAACTAGCATATTTCTTGTACATGTATTCAGAACTTATGGAAAAAGTGGTTTCATTCTAATTCTACTATCTAATGTATACAACTTAAAAATGAAAAATTGAATAGTTAAAACAAACAAAATGCAACTTCCATTTGGTGATAACCTTGTTTTCTGATAAAAGATGGACTCCAGTAAGTATATTAAGATGACAAAATAGAGATGACAAAAATAGTGTGATAGAGTCACTTTTTCTCTGGTATAAGTAGGCACATGTTTCCATTTCCTGTGCCAGTTCTGTGCTAAGACCTGTGAACTAAACACCTGGGCTGCCACTGTTTCCTGGCTGCTTTCTTTGACACTTCCTTCTGATAAACTTGAACCTCTAGGTCACTGGGATGGTTACAGATACACAAGGTAAACGGTATTTTCAGCGTTCATTGAGTCTATGCTCTTATATTTCAAGTAATTGTAAGGTGTAATATGTAAAGAAGTGCTATTTTATTTTTACATATTTAGCTTTTTATCAGTGTTTCAGTGTCAAAAACAATGCAAAATACATGCTGCTTCTAGGATAAAACAAAGTATATACTGATTTGCATCTTGACTTCTAATGTTTCAAGAAGTCTTAGAATATATTCTGTATCTGTAATATAACCAAAAAATGCATGCACTTGATTTTCTTATTAATATGCTTTATTATAGAAATAATCTCATTCATGTAATTTAGATAATTTATAATTAATTACAGTGAAAAATATATAGTAAGTATTGTTATATAAATACACTTCTATTTGTGAATTTATGTTTGATTAATGAAGTGGCTGTGTTCTTATGATTCTAAAGTATTTGTAGATGTTGATTATGGAAATTAAGATAAACCATTTGATTTATACTTCTAATAATGGTCTCAGAGTGAGGCAGCATTTAGGCATGATTAGAAGTACAATTTATTATAAAACATGTTGGGTATTTTTAATTTGATAAGTATTTTGTTTTGTTTTACATTGAAGATGAATGGTTCTGAGTGCATTTCAATTTGTTTCTATGTCATTTGTTACTTTTCAATTTGTTCCTGTGATCTAATAACCTACCAAGGGAGAATTCTTCTATTTTAGAATATGTCAAATTCTCCTTATCGTGTATTATTACTCAAAATTGTGTGAACTAATTTAAGCATAGCACCTGGTTGTATGCTCATGATAGAATTGTTTTTTTCATACTAAATAACATATGTGGGCAAAGAATAGGATAGGATATCAAGATAATAAAGAACATTTGTGAAAATAATCAATTTAATTACAGAAACGCTGAAGTAGTTGATCAGATACCGTTTTGATATTTTTCATCTCTTCTGCTCTGCTGATCTAAGAGGGAACTATTTACCATTATATGACCCCAGCTTAAATCTAGTTGAGGCATATCAGCATGGAAATAAAGCTTGTCAAGCAACAACAGTGTTATACTTTCTGTATACATAAAATTTTATTTTTAACTGTGTGTTAAGTACATCTTATTAATTTATATGAATTAAAATTATCTAAAGAAGAATTTATACACATACATGCGTATATATATACAATCTTGCTGAATGATAAGCCAGCTACTTGGGTTATATGGAGCAGGTTAACATTTGTTTTCCTATATTGCTAAATTGTAGTTCGTATCCCAGTTACATGGTGTTGGATGTCCCAGAATAAATGGTACATTTAAGCAGCCATGTGGGTGCTGGGTCTCTGCAAGAACATCAAGTGCTCTCTATCGTGAGCCATCACTCCAAGCTCTCAACATGTCTTTTCAAGAATCCAATTTCAATGACCATACGGTCAAAGGACTTCCTTAGTATTTCTGCAATTAAATTGATTGTTTTCACAAATTTTTTGTTATTATCTTCATATCCTATCCCATTCTTTGCACATATATGTTATTTAGTATGAAAAGACCAATTCTGTCGTGAGTATACAAGCAGGTGACTTTCTTAATTTAGTTCAAATATTTTGAGTGATAATATATGATATGGAGAATTTGATGTATTCTTAAATTAAAATGTAGTATTGATATATCGCTTATTAATCCTCCATATTTATCATGGGTAAATTGTCCAATGTCACATGAAAGTGATAAGACTACATTTATTTCAATTTTCATAGCAGTTAGGAACCATCTTATATTTTTAAAAGTGTTTTTATTTAAAACAATCACTTGTGATTTGAGGATATGACTAATGGTTGCCATGACAACAATCAATGATAAAACAAGGAAAATTCTCTGGACTCTTCTAACTAGTTTTGTACTTTTTCAGTATATACTAGTATTATTTAATAATGAAGTCAATTTAATTAACACAATTGGCACCTCAAATTTCTATCAGGTTCTTTTGGGGCAGTCACTTCACTTAGACTGTTTCAATGTATAAAATGCATCATTAGCCATAGTCACACTACTGTGCAATAGAAAATTGGAACTTATTTCTCCTGTCAATCTACAATTTTGTTGGAATATACTAACTTCTTTACCCTCCCTCCCTCTCTCCAGCCTCTGTTCTGCCTGTGATCTACTTTATTTTTATTCCAGTGTCAATGTCATTTCATTTACCCAAATAATTTCAGGTCCATCCACATTATCATACATGAAGAGATGTTATCCTTTCCTATGCTTTCAGTCACAATATGCGTTGATTATATTTCTGTCCAATTGACACAGTCTGGTTATCTGGGACAAGAATGATTTGATTGAGAAAGTGTATCTATGAGATTGGCCAATAGGCAAGACTAATGGCATTTTCTTGATTAATGATTAATTCTCACTATGGGTAGTACCACTGATTGGAAGGCTGTCCTGGCTTATATTAGGAAAAGGGCTCATCAAACTTTGGGAGAAATCCAGTAATTGGTGTGTCTCCAAGGTCTGTGCTTCAGTTCCTGACTCCAGGTTTCTGTCCTGATAGACATCCTTTCTTGAATTCCCACAATGCAAGTTTGGACACTGGATAATCCAACTAAATGCTTTCTTCCCCAAACTGTTGTTGGTTATAGTTTTGTCTCAGCAATAGAAAGCAAAATTAGGAAATATATAGATTTAACATTTCTTTCCTTGAAAATAAAGAATCTTATTTTTAACTATGAAAAGCTAACAATGTAGCCCCTTTCCTTTTCTTCTTTATGAATAGTATGCTTGTCGTTTATGTATCTGAACTATGTGTACTAAACATAGAGTCTTGTTCTGTGTGGAGGCCCAAATTACTCAGGGTCAGAGAATCTGAGCTTGCTTTACCCAGCAGGGCTTCAAATGGGATAATGTATCCATGGGCCTGGTTACAAAGTGTTTGGAAGGGTCTACACTTGTGTGCATGGTGTGCTTTGATCTTGTAAGGGGGAGGTCTTTTCTGCATCCCTTGGCATGTTATGAAAGCCCTTTTCAATAAAGGATGAGGCTGTTCCATTTTGATCCAGGCCCTCCCAAAGATATCCTGTGTTTTCATCTTTCTTCTCATTGGCTAGGTCAGGTTTCTTGTTCTTTCTTTTCTTTTTTTTAAATTTCTTTTTTTTTCTCTTGGTTTTTCAAGACAGGGTTTCTCTGTGTAGTTTTGGTGCCTGTCCTGGATCTCACTCTGTAGAGCAGGCTGACCTCAAATTCACAGAGATCCACCTGGCTCTGCCTCCCAAGTGCTGGGACTAAAGGTGTGCCTGGCTTAGGTCTCTCTTTCTATCTGATATTTTCTTAATTCCTCTCTCCTCCACCTAAGAACCCTTCAAAAGGTGGGAGCTGGACTCCCACAGTTCTGGAAAGCAAGCAGTCTTCTATTCTCTAAATTGTAACCAACTTCTAATCAGCAGCTCAGAACCTTTTTGGAATAAACTAATACATTTTCTGTCATTTTCTAGCACACTCCTAAAAAATAATTTATATGTGAAAAGTATGAAAATAATACTATTCTCATACTAAAGGTAATTTTCATGCCTTGGGACAAAGCTTATCTGCTAATTTACAAGTTTAATATCTACCATGGATAGCTTAATTTTATTTGTACATATCACCACACACTTACATTTCACTATATGGAAATTGATTGTAACTATTATTCACCAACACACAAACAAAGCAAATGTATCCAAAATTGATATATTATTGAAATCAGAGCTATCACCCATTGTTAAAATCAAATGTAAATAGACCAAACACAGAAGAGTCACTTCAATTCATAAGATGTGCACTAGGTGGGGAAACTTACAGATACAACCAAAACATGCTAGTTGGAACTCCATTGTCTATGGTGGGACACCTTGCACAGCCTTGATGCTAGGTCCTGCCTCAGCTGAATGAGCTCAGCTTTGCTGACTCCTCATGGGAGAGGCCACACCTTTTAGGAGGAGGGGCTGGGGGAGAGAAGATGGAGTGAGGTAGAGGGAGGAGGGATTAGGTAGGGATCTGTGGTTGGAATGTGGAATGAATAAAAAATTTCTCAATAAAAAATAAGAATGTATTCTAGATACCACCCACAAGATAGAATGACACTAGATATAAATGATGAAAGATACTACAGGGATCTGGGACTGCACTTGGCACCTATCTATATCTATCTATCTGTCTATCCATCCATCTATCTATCATTCTTTCTCTTTATCTATCATACATCTTTAACATTAATAGCATTATTTTCATGAAATTTAAAAAAGGAATACAAAGTTCTTTATCATTGCTTCATGATTAATGCCCTTAAAAGCATGTCATGCTAAAAGGATATGTAAAGTCCACAGTCAGTGAAAAAACACAAACAATGTTTAACAGTACTTAATGAAAATATTTCAAATAAATGTTGGCACACACTCAATGTAAGTTTTTTTTATAACTGACAGAGAATGTGGATGAATATCCATAACAGGATAATTGTGTGATTCTGTCAAACTCAAGTGAATTTTTTTAAGTGATGTGTCAAGTTGGTCTACCTTACCATACCATGCATAAAGTCATTGCCTCACATATCTGTAATTGGCAGCTATCATCACAAGTCTCAAAAACTTATGTAGTATTGATGTGTTTTTATTCATCTGGATTTCTAGATCTGTCAATATGAGATAAGAATTCCAGTGTTGTAGTGAAAAACAAATACTTTTTTTTTATTTGTTGAGGAAAATGTCCCCAAATTGAAATTATAAAATGACTGATAATCCTAGTGTTGCATGAAGAGTTCAGTTACATAGATTTACAAATCTTAATTTCAAATATAGTATTTTTACCAACATTATATTAGAATATATTTGCAAAATTGCATTATTTACCACCTATTTCATGCTTCATATCTCTGTATGAATATACATCAGACATCATTCTTATGTTCATTAATATGTAGAGTGTACAGACTATTAAGATTAGGCATGTTTATTTCCTATCCAATGTTTACAAAATCTTTTTTTTTTTTTAGTTGAATTATCAGAGCCTCATTTTCCCCTTCTTCTCCTACTGGCAAAAGCTAAGGGTAAACAAGACACACCTGGGGGAAACCCATGCCTACTTCATCACAGCACACCTGCTTGGCTCTCTCTACTTACAAACCCTGTTTTCCTGCTGACTACAGTTTTACTAATCCTCTGACCTCATAAAGCCTTCCAGGAGCTGGCATGCGTTAACAGTGTGAAATCTGATACACCATATTGTTCAGCATCTGTTCCTAACTCCCCGTGAAGTCCTCTTTGCAAATAGCATAGGGCTGTCAGCTTCAATCACTTGGTAGTGAAACCCAGTAAGGTGTGTTAGCCTTATTCCAGGAATGCTTGTTAGATAATCATACCTGTTCACGGAAGCACTTGGATCTATAATTGAGAGGTCTACTTTTGATACACTTACCTTTTGAAAAATGTATCTAATTTTCACCCCAGTGTTACCGAAATTGCCTCATGAGATCCGAATGTTAAATATGTCTCCCATTACAAACAGTACATTTTTAGCAGCCAGTATATGTGTATCGTTGAAGGCTTAGATAAACTCTTTTGACATTAACTCCTCAAGCATTCCCATAATCATTTCTTTATTGCAAAAAATAATTAAATTTAAATATATTAGATTCTCTTTGTAGAAACTCGTTTCTAATTTGTGAAATGCACTTTGAAAGTGATTATCTTTGGAATTCTTATGAGGAATGCTAATTATAGGAAAATGATTTTGTGAATCATAAATTCACATTAACTGTGTAATAGGCAATGACTGATTTTAGGCTTTTAAGACATAAACAATTTTAATAGTTCAGTGTCTTTAATCTGCCAAATGCTTAATCTGAGAGATATTAAAATAAATATCTCTTTGTGTTCTAGTATATAAAGATATTTGTATACTTGTTATAGTATTATAAAAATTATTTGAACCCTCATAAGAAATTACATGTTCTTAAAAGGCCTAGGGGCAAAATAAAAACGAAGAAATGAATTTCATCTATAATACATAATATTATTTAATACATAATATATTTTTCTCCTTATCATTCCCGAAGTATCCTAATATGTGTTATTTATAAATGATGACTAGCTTGAGATCACCTATCAAGCAAATGCAACAGTATTATTTATAAGTTTGTCAAGAAGAGTCTTAGTTGACTCTGCCATACCTTGTCGAGCACTAGTGTTAGCTGAATATTCTTCCAGTACAGCTTTATTCTGGCCTTTTATATCAAGTTCTATTCTACAGAGTAATCCCTGGGATAAACTATTTAAAATATTTCAAGATAACCAACAGATAATTTAGAAATAGTTATTTTTTATAGATTATTATTTTAAGATGTGTCACATTTATTTCTGCTCTGGAACATTTGTTTAATGATGCAAAGATACGTTGCATTCTTCTAGCCTGCATTTGTTTAACTCTGTGAAGCTGCGTTACTTGGCCTGTCTAAAACACCTGATGGTTTGCTAAAGAACTGAATGGCCAACAGCGAACAGGAGAAAGGGTAGGAGGGGATGGCAAGCAGAAAGAATATGTAGAAAGAGAAATCTAGGAGGGAGCTGGGCGGTGGTGGCGCACGCCTTTAATCCCAGCACTCGGGAGGCAGAGCCAGGCGGATCTCTGTGAGTTCAAGGCCAGCCTGGGCTACCAAGTGAGCTTCAGGAAAGGCGCAAAGCTACACAGAGAAACCCTGTCTCGAGAAAAACCAAAAAAAAAAAAAAAAAAGAAATCTAGGAGGGAAAGAAGGAGCAGGAGAACAAGGAGAGGAGGATGCTAGGAGCCAGCCACACAACTACACAGCCAGCCATGGAGTTAGAGTGAAAACAAGATATAGAGAAGTAAGAAAAGGAAAGAAAATCTCAGAGGCAAGGGTAGATGGGATAATTTAAAGTTAAGAAAAGCTGGCAAGAAACAAGCCAAGCTAAGGCTGGGCATTCATAAGGGAATAATGAGATTCCATGTGTTTATTTGGGAGTTGGGTGGTGGGCCCCCTACGACCCAAAGAGTAAAGTGTAAAAGCAACCAGCAACAGTTACTCAGTGAGTTATTGCTACAAAGAGGATCATTATGACATTATTGTGGATCTTCAACTCTAAATTTTGAAGGGACAAACACAATTCCAGTGTATTGGTCATATTGGTCATACAAATTCTGTAAATAATTTCACTGTGCTGTTGTATTTATTGACCTAGTATATTTTCTTTCTTCACAAGGTAGACTTCTGAAATTTGTAATCAGTGGTTACTATAAGTAACACTATTACTAAAAATACATATTTATTTTGAAAAGGAACAATTACTGAATAAACTTGGACACCAGCCACTAAGGTTTCAGAGTAAGTTTTGTGTTAAGTATGGTTGCATGATCGTGGGTGAGCTATCACAGTAACTCACAGCATTCAGAAGTAGAGTGCAAGCTTAGCGTTTGCCACCTCAGGTCCTAGCAAAAGCAACACAGATAGCTGAGAGTGAGAAAAACTGGGTGTTGTAAGTGGGACTCATCCACCGGAGGGACTGGTTATTGCAATATGCAGTGAGTCTAAGGCACTCCAGGAAGGGAAAGAACAAGAACAAGCATGTATTGGGCCAGACTGGGAAGCGCAAAAGTAACATGTCCCTTCAGGGACAAAAGACAATGTTGGTTTCATGAGAATGCTCAGATGTCACCTGAAAGTAGAAGTTAGGAGGGAGCAGAATCTCAGAAAGAGCAGAGCCAGCCTGCCAGCTTCAAGTAAAGAGAAGCAGGAATAATTAGCAATTCAAATGTGTAGAGATGCTGTGCTCTCAAGCTCTGTCTTATTTGGCTGCCCAAACTCTCTTGAAATTCTAATATTTCAGATGAGTAACTTTTTCTTTGCACTCGATCCTTCAAAATTTCTCTGAATTTCGTCAAGCGAGGCCACAATGGCACTGGAATATAGATACTCCTTGGGGCAATTAAAAAGATGTGCTAGATAGTGTGATCAAATTCATCAGTTAATGGGCATGATACACACACATATAAAGTCATCCAGGAATCTATGTGAAAGCACAAAGGTGTATGGGGACCTTGTGCCATTTTGTAAAACATTATGAATTAAAAGCAGTTTCTAATAAGAACACCATAAATATTAATCAGAATGGCTAGAAAAACAGAAAATTTTTTTTTTCTTTTTTGGTTTTTCGAGAAAGGTTTTCTCTGTGTAGCTTTGCGCCTTTCCTTGAACTCGCTTTGTAGACCAGGCTGGCCTCAAACTCACAGAGTTCTGCCTGGCTCTGCCTCCAGGGTTCTGGGATTAAAGGCGTGCGCCACCACCACCCGGCTCAGAAAAATTTTCAAGATAGTAAACTGAAAATGAACAAAATTAATTAAATCGATTCCATGAGTAAATTAAAATAAAAAATTTTAAAATATCATACAAATTCTGTTTGTTCTCAAATAATTTTGCCATTTAAAAATTTTTGAATTGTAATATAATTACATTTCTCCCTTCCCTTTCCCCATCCAAATGTTACCACGTATCCCTCCTTGTACTTTCAAAGTCATAGACTCATTTTTCATTAACTGTTATTATGTGATTATATGTGTATACATATGTTCATATATAAATATATTTGTAAAATATATTCATATATTTTTGAAGTGTATTCTTTGGAGTAGATCATATTTTCCACCTACAATTACCTTCTAATGAAAATTTGTATCTCTATCCAATGATTTTGCATTAATTATATCATAATGTAAACACATCTATTGATTTATAGCAATAGAAAAAAATTTTGTAGCTGGCAAATACAAAATAGTTAAATTTTGAGCAAATTGTCATAAGCTATGTAAAGGTTATCATTGATTTTACAAAGAATGTTTAGTATCACTGTATCCTCTCACATTCTCCTGCCTGTTTCCTGCTGGCCCAATGACATTATATCATCCTCCTAATTTCATGCCACATTATTTCAGCACTTTCTTTTGCACCCTTAAGATCATTGTTTTTCTATGTGGTCCTCTTTCTAATTTTATGACATGTATTAATGTGTGTGTGTGTGTGAGTGTGTGTGTGTGTGTATGTTTATACATATATATGTATACACATGCATATATAATTTGTAAATGCATACATACAAATCAGAATCTAGGGTTCGAATGTAGATGAGAAAACATGTGCCAGGCGATGGTGATGTACTCCATTAATGCACTTGGGAGACAGAGGCAGGCAGATTTCAAAGTTTGAGGTCAGCCTGGTCTACATAGTAAGTTCCAGGATAGCCATACCTATTCAGAGAATTTGTTTTATAATAATAATAATAATAATAATAATAATAATTAATAATAATAATAATAATAATAAGTAAAGAGAACATATGTGGTATTTGTCATTCTGAGTCCTTTTTACTTTGCTTAACATAATATTTTTCAGTGTTATATTTCCCTTTTTCTTCTGGCAAATCATGACAGATATCTTACATTTAAATAAAATCCTGCTGTAGTTTAGATTGCTCCAACACTGTAGATTAGTTAAGAGTTTAATCTACTCTATTCCATTGGTCTGCATGTCCATTTTCTACAAAAGAAGACTGTAAGCAACCCTCAAGGAGATTTGAAGATGAGCAACGTAACTGTTGGTTGTACAGTGACAAAACTTCATGCTTTTTCATCAGGATCCTGAATCTATAACTGCATGAAATTACTGGACATCTGTCACTTGCCAGACAATCTGTAACTTAATGTTAAGGAATAAGGATGAGTGCTGTGGGTATCATTCTGTATAAACAAAACACTGATTGGCCAGTGGCCAGGCAGGAAGTAGGTGGAACAAGGAGATAGGAGAATTCTGGGAAGTGGAAGGCTGAGTGAGGGAGACCTTGCCAGCCGCCGCCATGGCAAGCAGCATGTAAAGACACCGGTAAGCCACTAGCCATGTGGCAAGGTATAGATTTATAGAAATTGGTTAATTTAAGAACAGTTAGCAAGAAGCCTGCCATGGCCATACAGTTTGTAAATAATATAAGCATCTGTGTTTTTATTTTATAAGCGGGCTGTCGGGTTTCAGGGCTTGGCAGGACCAGAGAGAAAACTCCAGCTACAGATGAGGAAATAATGCGGATATTCTACGATAATGGAAGACAAAAGGAAGACACTTATTATCTCAGCTATTCAAATACTAACTTATTTGCAACCAACATAATTAAAATTGGCAAATATTTAATAATAAATTAAGTTGTATATTGTTATAAGACTTCAAAAACCAAACAAAAGTCCTCTTCTAGCAAGCTTCTTTGCTCACGGAGGTAAGAACCACAGTATAATTGTAGAAGGAACCGAAGACTCTGGTGGTCAGAGGTCACTGTGCTTGGCTGTGGCTGATTCACCTCCTTGACATGAAGCAGCAGCTGGACCTGCAAAATGACTTGTCTTCTGGATCTGTCTTCACTCTCTCTTATTACTGTATCAACTGTATTTTTATGTTCAACACTAAAGCCTTTGTAATCTGCCTCCTGGCATGGGCATGATTTTATCCCCTTTATTGACTGCCCTTTAGGGCTGTTGCTTCTTTGTTCGGGCTCTATTCTTATGTAATCTCTTCTAGGTCATCTATTAATTTATATATTATAAACTTATAGTTACCACTTATTATTAGTTAGCTGTTCATCATTAGTCTATATACTAGAAATGTTAGCAATGTTTATGATTAATTGCTTCTCTTATTCTACTATTAATATACTTTATCAGATGATTTAAACTACCATCAATTTAAATAATTATTGATAGTGGAATCAAAGTGATATTGCTTATAATGATTTGTGCATGCGTATGTCAGTAAAGACAATTGAATACACGTGTCATATTAATCAGTATCACTTATTGGATGTTATTGAAACCCCTCCATGGGCATGGTTATGGGTTCATTTTATGTCTTCTAACCCCCCTAAATCCTTCTCCAGTATAAGTTGATGCTTTTGTTGTATCATTCCTACCTGCAAAGCTTTTAGCTCTGCAATGCAAACTCACAACCTTCAATATTCAGATTACAGATGTGTTTATAGTCGCTTTCCAAGTTCTTAAACTACATCCCTATTGTGTTCCAAATTCAGTTTCTCTTGCTAGTACTTGAGATTGGATGCTTGAAATGTTTTCTTTTCTTTTTTTTTTTTTCATGAATTGATTAATTTAATATTTAGAATTTTTTTCCAGTTTTCTTTATTAAGAAATTTTCTACTCGCTTCACATACTATCCATAGATCCCCCCTCCTCCCTCCTCCCATTCCCCAGCCCTCTTTCCCAAGCCACCCCACATCCCAAAACATCCCCTAAATCGAAGTCTCCCATGGGGAGTCAGCAGAGCCCAGCACAATGAGTCTAGGCAGGTCCAAGCCCCTCCCCACTGCAAGAAGGCTGTGCAAGGTATCACACCACAGGCACAGGATTCCAGAAGCTTACCCATAGACCAGGAACAGATCCTGATCACCCTGCCTGAGTGCCCCCCAAACAGTTCGAGCCAAACAACCATCTTGTTTGAAATGTTTGAAATGTTTTCAATGATAATGCCTCTAAAAAGTTGTGACATAGGTGCTGGATGGATTTTAGAGATCCCCAAGGGCCTGACTGGCAAATGTGTATAGTTTCAGCATACTTCTATGGTGTATTTCAATCATTACTCTCAGATTCTTCTTTAACTTTGGTTTTGGACATGTTTTTTAATCTCCAATTTTTAAAACCAATTCTGCATCCTAAGGCCTTGATAATCACTTTTCTGCTCACTATAACTTAAAAAAAATATTCTCAATCAGAAAAAGAAAGGACTAGCCTGGGGAGTCAAATCAATTTGAGCAACCCAACCATTGTTCATTCGATATTTATTTATTAACTACTGCCTATGATCACTATAAAATATCATTGATGAAACAGCAATTTGATTATTCATCAAATAAATGATAATTCATATTAAAATAATACATCCTTTGAAGTAAATGTCTATTCTCACATATGAAACTGCAACTTATTATTATAAATATCTGGTTATAAACCATCATTTTGCAATTATCTGTAGGCATTTTTGAGTACTTTTAGACATTACCTAATTACTATAAGTCAGTTTATCAGAAATAATAATCTATGTATTTGACAAATATTTGATGTTTCTTTTATCATATGTATACTAATAAAACATTTTGATCAAAATTTGCTTTTACTAGGATATCCTGTGGCAAATTCAATCCAATTACAATGAAATGAAAATAAAATACTTATCAGGACACACAGGGGTATAAAATGTATTCATGATATTGAATACATGAGTAATCAAATAAACGTTGTTTCAGAAGACTTTAAAATCTACCATAAAATGCTTTCAATTTGATTTATTTAAGGGTAAAGATCTAATTTAATGACTAGTCATTCCTAAAATAAAACTCACTAGTATACATCAAATGAACAATAAACCAATAGTAAGTTAATTCTAGATTTCCTTAGGAATCTAAGCAGAATGTTATTCCAATCAAACAACTTAATAGCATTAATAATGGTTTTGAATGTAGAAGTAAGTTATTTGCAAGAATGAAACGTTATCTAATAAGGATAGTGAGGAAGTTATTCATAATCAAGAATGTATGTGTTAAAACAGAAAATCAATTAGAAAAATCTATGCTAAAATGACCATAATCCCAGAGGCATGTTGATCAATCTATTGTATAACTCTATAATGACAAAATGAGGTTCAGCCTACACTATTAGATGGGTTGTTAGATCTTCTCCCCAAAGTCACCATCCTAAGAAAAGTTCCTTCCATCTAGAAATTGTCAACTTTCAAACCCTGCTTTAGATATAGCTGAAAAATATTACCAATTCATAAGAGTATTAAGTAGATTCCCAGTGGGTTAGGCTATCTAAATTTAGATAATATTATAGTAGCTACTAAAACAACATCAATTAAAAAAAACAAACATCATCTGATAATTGGCAGGTATTAACTAACTGTCCAAATATTACATTTTCATATATTACTTTCTGGAATAAAACATTTAGGAATTAGAAGATATGAATACAGTAATATAATAATTTGTTAAGCCTGAAACCCTATCCTGTATGGATAATTTTCTCTTTAAGTGACTAATTGCTCTGTAATAAGTATTGTAACAAGCTGGATAATATCCTAAAGATTACATTCCAACCAAGTGTATTAAACATTGAAGTATTGGAAGGAAATTTAAATGAAGTTTATTAGTAAACAAGTATAAAGAAGAAAAGAGATACCACAAAGAATCTACTCTCTGGGAAAAGAATAGTGATATTGTGTCTAAACATGCTATCCAGACATTATGATCATAGGCTGTGTTTCCTAATTCTCACTTTTTGTCAAATTCTATTGCCTGTTTTCAAATTAAAACTAGGTCAGTGAATAGTGTTTGGGAATCTTGGTGAATGTTTACAGGTAAACTTTGACAGTTCCGGTCCAATCAGAGCACCACATGGAGTAGTGTCTACCTATGCCATACAATATTCCAGATAATTTTATTCTGTGATGACTTTAAATAGTGAATTCATTTTACCTTTGTAATTCTGTTCCTATGACCATTACGTAACATTTTAGATATGATTGGGCTTCCAATGTACATGGACAATGATGGATAAACAAAACAAACATAACAACAAAAAAACTTCAATAGGCATTAGGTCTTTAGGTATCCATGACAGTTGTATTGCCCATTCATCAAAGTTTGCCTCTGAGTTTAAACACCAGGGTCATAAGACAGTACCTGTGGGCTCAATATCAAGAAAAAAAATTACTCTTGGTACGATAATAAAATCCCATTTCGGAGCTTGCAGGGATGACAGCCATTTCTCAAACTAAGATAAATTCATGAAATAATAAATATTATCCTGTGATATTTTAGAGATGTGGCCATTACATATGTGGAGACAGAAATAGATGTAAATCATTAGGCAAGTACAAAACACGGACACACACAAAATAGAAGCCAACTCACAAATTATACATCTTGGTTTTCACTTAAAATTCTGTTCAATATTAATTCAGCAAACTCATGATCAATGTTAACAAAGAAATGCACACTCATTGCCCTGTGTATGCAACAAAGACTGTAACCACCCCTGCTAATGAATTCTTCCAATCTTCCAAAGTAAAGTGTTTAACATCAATTTATAACACTCTCTAAGTTATAGCTAGAAAGTCATATTTCTTTGTTTAAATGCGATTTCCATGTCCTGGCTTTATATTAAAGAGGCTTTCTATGATGTATCACTGGCATATACATGAACGCAACTGCGAATTTTTCTTTACTGTTATTAGTAAGCAGCTAGCAAATGCTCTTCGCTGTCTTTCAGAGTGTAACTGGTGAAGAACTATTTGAGTTCAAACACAGGATTTTTTTGTGAAAATAATGTTAAAAAGGGGGTGGTAGGGCATGAATTTCTGTATTTAAGCTAAAAAATTGATCCATATGTATTATCTGAAGGAGCGGAGTATTTAGCAAAACTGAATACGTTAGTTCAGAATGAACCCATACCAAATCTTTCTGCTTGGAAATTTCATGTATCCCTAGGTACAGAAAGATGAAAGTGTCTATTAAAATGAGGAAATTTATGCATGTAATTACTCTCCCAGTGAATATTATCATTGCTAATTGCTTTTTTTTCTGTTTTACTCTCAACTTACTTTGTTTCAGAATGTATATTTTGTACATTTAACTCACATTTATGCATTAAGAAGAAAATGTTAACTAAGTGTTACAAATTTGTTATATAACTTCTGATTAATTTCGGACACTTAGCTGAAAATTTTTAATTTACCCTGTGAAGGATACCTGTGGTTTAATATATCTGTAATCTATGTAACCTTAGGAACAATTCTTTTAAGCAAATGTAAGATGTTAAATTTCAGCTTTTAAAAAGGAGTATGTGGAGCAGGGGGATAGCTCATTTGGTACATTACTTGTCAGCCAAGCTGGAGGACCTGAGTTCCATGCCCAGCACTCATAAAAAGCCAGGCATGACATGTGCCTGTAATTGCTGTGCTGGAAAGCAGACACAGCAGCATCCTAGGGGCTTGCTGGCATGCCAGTCTAGTTGAATCAGAAAATACAGTCAACTGCTGATCTCCCAGGTTTAGGGATATATATATATATATATATATATATATATATATATAGTGTGTGTGTGTGTGTTGAAGAGAAATTGAGGATATATTTTTAGTTATTGACTATTGGCCTTTTCAGTGTGCTAGTTCAAACATATAAGAAAGAGTCAAAATCCAAGATGATGCATCCTTTTTTTTTCTGGGTGAGAAAAAAAATAGTTTAAAGATACATTTTGGTGACTACATATTTAAATTATGCACTTAAGTATTAGAATAACTGAAAAAGTAAAAACAATGAATTAATGAGTATCAGTATGCCTATGTGTGTGCAGGTAGGAGAGAGAGAGAGAGAGAGAGAGAGACTTAGAGACTTAGAGACTTAGAGACAGAGACTTAGAGACTTAGAGACTTAGAGACTTAGAGAGAGATGGAGACAGAGTTGAGGGACAGAGAGACAGACACATACTTAGAGACTTAGAGAGTGACAGAGAAGGAAGGAGAGAGACAGGGCATACAAAAGAAATGAAGTGATCTGTATATGAGAAAATTATAAGGATCAAAAGAACAGATCATAATAGAATAACAGAATGAGAATCGGAGAATGCACCATTGGCTGGGGTCAAGTAACCAAAGCATTTTTAAATGGAAAAAAGAAACTGAGCAGTTAACTCAGATCTTCAAATTTAACTTTCCTATATTAAATTCCCCAAACGTTTAAAAAATAATAACAAAAACAGAGATTTTAAAATTAAGGTAAGACAGAAGGTATTTTACCTATATAATTCTGAAAATGATTTAAACTGTTTTATATGTTCCATAAAAGAGCACTAAGATAAAGGAGAGTGAGGAGCAGAGTCTAACCTAAGCTTCATAAATTATGTCATTCTTCCAGCCTAATGTCTTGTGAGGGAGTAAGGCAATAAGCTCACTTGTGTTTCAATTTTCATATGAGAATCATTGTTTCTAATGGCAGCTGGGCTCAAAGATCAAATCGTGGAAACAACTCTGCCCCAGTTCCTGGCTAGCAGGGAAAACTCCCTGCGGCCAGGCTCCCTCACCAAAACCTCCCATTGGACCCTGCAATCTATAAGACCCATGCCTCCCTACCCCAATACCCATCTGTCTGCCACCCCAGTAACTTCCTGAGACAAGGAATCTGCCAGCTCTCATTGGATTAAGAGGTGAGTGATTCCTCTCCCACCAGAGAGTCCTGCCTCTAGGACCCAGGACCTGAGACACAGCCAGTCCCTGCAAACCCCCACCTAACTCTGCCCCAGTTGCTGGTCAGCATTGAAAACTCTTTGAGGCCAGGCTCCCCCACCAACCCCCCCCATCAGACCCTGCAATCTACAAGACCCACACCCTACCTCAATACCCATTCACCTGTGACCCCAGTAACTTCCTGAGACAAGGAATCCACCAGCTCTCATTGGACCAAGAGAGGCTTCCTGAGACACAGAATCCACCAACTCTGACTGGACCAAGATCCCTGATAAGACCAAGAGCGATTTCCTAAGTCACAAAATCAACTAGCTTTGATTGGGCGAAGAGCAGCTCCCTGAAATATAGAATCTGCCAGCTCCAATTAGACCAAGAAGTAAGATTGGACCCAGGGGGCCCCCTAAGACATAGACACAACAAGCACACAGTGGACCAATAGCAGCTCACTCAGACACAGGCACCCCTTGCACCTATAAGAGGAAGAGATGGGCAGACATAAATGCAGAAATACATACAACAACACAAAGAGCAATATGGTATCACCAGAATCTATCCCTCCTCCAACAGCAAAACCTGAACATCACAAGGTGGAAGAAGCTGAAGAAAGCAACTTTAAAAAATAACTTCATTAAGATGCTAGAGTCCTTTTAAGGAAAAATAAAAATTTCCCTTAAAGAAATTGAGGAAAAGACAAACCAAAAATTGGAAATCAATAAATCCCTTAAAGACAGGCAAGAAAACCATGAAAAAGCAATTAAACATGTGAAGGAAACAGTTCAAGATCTAAAAATGGAAGTAGAAACAATGAAGAAGAAACAAACAGAGGCAATGCTGGAAATAGAAAATCTGAGTAAAAGAACAGGAAACACAGATGCAAGCATAACCAACAGAATACAAGAGATGGAAGACAGAATCTCTAGTGTAGAGGATACAACAGAGGAAATAGATTCCTCAGTCAAAGAAAACACCAAAAGCAAAAACGTCATAACACAAAATGTCCAGGAAATTTGGAACACCATGAAAAGGCCAAACCTACTAATAACAGGGATAAAAGGAGAAGAATACTAACTCAAAGGCACAGAAATATATTCAACAAAATCATTAAAGAAAACTTTCCCAACTTAAAGAAGTAAATACCTATGAAGATACAAGAAGCTTATAGCACATGAAATAGACTAGACTCCCCCAAAATGTCCCCTCAACACATAATGATTAAACCAATAAACTTACAGAATAAAGAAAGTATAGTAAGAGCAGCAAAGGAAAAAGCCCAAGGGATGCATAAAGGCAGGCCAATTAGAATAACACCCGACTTCTCAATGAAGACTTTGAAAGCCAGGAGGTCCTGAACAAATGTAATGCAGACACTAAGAGACCATGGATGCCAGCCTAGACTAATATACCCAGCAAAACTTTCAATCACCATAGATGGAGAGAACAAGACATTCCAAGACAAAACCAGATTTAAACAATACCTATCCACAAATCCTGCCCTACAGAAGGAACTAGAAGGAAAATTCCAACATAATAAAGTCAGATAACCACGAAAATACAGGCAATAGATAACTCCATAGCAATAAATCCTAAAGAAGAGAAATGCACACACACTACCAAAAAAAGATAACAGGAATTAACAATCACTGGTCATTAATATCACTTAATATCAATAGACTTAATTCACCTATAAAAAGACACAGGCTAACAAAATTGATGCGAAAGCAGGACCCATCTTTCAGCTGCATACAAGAAACACACCTCAACTTCAAAGACAGACACTACCTCAGAGTAAAAGGCTGGGAAAATTCTTTCCAATCAAATGGACTTAAGAAGCAAGCTGGTGTAGCTATTCTAATATCTAACAAAATAGACTTCAAACTAAAATCAATCTAAAGAGATTGAGAAAGACATTACATTTTACAGAAAAGATTCACCAAGATGAAGTTTCAATTCTGAATATTTATGCCCAAAATGCAAGAGCACCCACATATGTAAAAGAAACATTACTAAAGCTTAAATCACACATCAAACCCAAACAATAATAGTGGGAGACTTCAACACCCCACTCTCACCACTGGACAGATCTGCCAGCTCGAAACTTAACAGAGAAATAAGGGACCTAACAGATGTTATCACTCAAATGAACTTAATTGATATCTAAAGAACATTCCACCCTAACCAAAAAAAAAAAAAAGAATATACCTTTTTCTCAGTACCCCATGGAACTTTCTCTAAAATCAACCATATACACAGTCACAAAGTGAATCTCAATAGATACAAAAACAAAATTGGAATAACATCTTGTATTCTACAGGACCACCATTGCTTAAAGTTAGATTTCAACAACAACAAAAATTACAGAAAGCCTACAATCTCATGGGAACTGAATAATTCTCAACTGAATCACCAATGGGTCAAGGAAGAAATAAAGAAAGAAATTAAAGACTTCCTAGAATTCAGTGAAAATGAATATGCTACATACCCAAACTTATGGGACACTATGAAAGCAGTGCTGAGAGGAAAATTCATAGCACTAAAGGCCCACATAAAGAAGTTGGAGAAATCTCATACTAGTGACTTAACAGAACACCTGAAAGCTCTAGAATAAGAAGAAGCAAAGTCACCCAGGAGGAATAGATGCCAGGAAATAATCAAATTGAGGGCTGAAATCAATAAAATAGAAACAAAGAGAACAATACAAAGAATCAATGTTACAAAGAGTTTGTTCATTGAGAAAATCAACAAGATAGACAAACCCTTATCCAAACTAACTAAAAGACAGAGAGAGAGAGAGAGAGAGAGAGAGAGAGAGAGAGAGAGAGAGAGCATCCAAATTAACAAAAATTAGGAATGAAAAGGGGAATATAACAACCAACAATGAGGAAATTCAGAGAATCATCATATCAAACTTCATAAACCTCTACTCCACAAAATTGGAAAATCTGAAAGAAATGCATGATTTTCTGGATAAGTACCATATACCAATGTTAAATCAAGACCAGATAAACAATTTAAATAGACCAATAATCCCTAAGGAAATAGAAACAGCCATGAAAGGTCTTCCAACCAAAAAAAGCCCAGGACCAGATGGTTTTAACTCAGAATTCTACCAGATTTTCAAAGAAGAGTTAATACCAATACTCTTCAACATAATAGAAACAGAAGGAACCTTACCAAGCTCCTTTTATGAGACTATAGTTACTCTGATTCCCAAGCCACACAAAGATGCTACAAAGAATGAAAATTGTAGACCAATCTCCTCATGAATATTGATGCAAAAATATTCAATAAAATATTGGCAAACCAAATCCAAGAAAACAGCAAAAATATTATCCACTATGATCAAGTAGGCTTCATCCCAGAGATGCAAGGATGGTTCCACAAAGGAAAGTCTGTCAATGTAATACACCATATAAACAAACTGAAAGAAAAAAAAAACACATGATCATTTCATTAGATGTTGAAAAAGCCCTTGACAAAATCCAACACCCCTTCATGACAAAGGTATTGGAGAGATTAGGAATACAGGGAACATACCTAAACATGATAAAGGCAACATACCTAAACATGATAAAGGCAATATACAGCAAGCCAACAGCCAACATCAAATTAAATGGAGAGCAACTCAAAGCAATTCCACTAAAATCAGGAACAAGACAAGGCTGTCCACTCTCCCCATATTTACTCAATATAGGACAACAAAAAGAGACAAAGGGTATACAAATTGGAAAGAAAGAAGTCACACTTTCACTATTTGCAGATGATATGATATTATACATAAATGACCCAAAAATTTTACCAGGGAACACCTACAGCTGATAAACACCTTTAGTAATGTGCCAGGATACAAGATTAACTTAAAAAAATCAGTAGCCCTCCTGTATGCAAATGATAAATGAGCTGAGAAAGAAATCAGAAAAATGTCACCCTTATAAAAGCCACAAATAATATAAAATACCTTGGGGTAACTCTAACTAAGCAAATGAAAGACCTGTGTGACAAGAACTTTAAGTCTCTGAAGAAAGAAAATGAAGATGTCAGAAAATGGAAAGATCTCCCATGCTCATGGATAGGAAGGATAAACATAGTAAAAATGGCAATCTTACCAAAAGCAATCTACAGATTCAATGCAATTCCCATCAAAATCCCAACACAATTCTTCACAGAACTGGAAAGAACAATACTCAACTTCATATGGAAAAACAAAAAACTGAGGATCGCTAAAAAAATCCTGTAAACAAAACCATCTCTGGAGGCACCATCATCCCTGACATCAAGCTCTACTATAGAGCTATAGTAATAAAAACAGCTTGGATCCAGGCGGTGGTGGCGTACACCTTTAATTCCATCACTTGGGAGGCAGAGGCAGGCAGATCTCTGTGAGTTTGAGGCCAGCCTGGGCTACAGAGTGAGTTCCAGGACAGGCACAAAGCTACACAGAGAAACCCTGTCTTGAAAAACCAACCAACCAACCAAACAAACAAACAAAAATCCACTAGCTTGGTATTGGCATAAAAACTGACCTGTGGATCAACTGAATCGAATTGAAGACCCTGACATTAACCCACATACCTATTAAGACCTTATTTTCGACAAAGAACCCAAATCTGTACAATGGAAAAAAGAAAGCATCTTCAACAAATAGTGCTGGCATAACTGGATGTCAACATGTAGAAGATTGCAAATAGATTCATATCTGTCACCATGCACAAAACTTAAGTCCAAGTAGATAAAAAAAAAACTCAACATAAATCCAGTTACCCTGAACCTGATAGAAGATAAAGTAGGAAGTAGTTTTGAATGCATTGGCACCAGAGATCACTTCCTAAACAACACCAGTAGCACAGAGCAACAATTAATCAATGGGACGTCTTGAAACTGAGAAGCTTTTGTAGAGCAAAGGATACTGTCAACAAGGCAAAGTGACAGTCTACAGAATGGGAAAAGGTCTTCAGCAACCCCACATCTGAGAGAGGACTGATATCCAGATAATATAAAGAACCCAAGAAATTAGACATCTGACAGAGGGCTGATCTCCAGAATATATAGAGAATTCAAAAAACTAGACATTAAAATACCTAACAGTCCAATTAAAAATGGGCTATAGAGCTAAACAGAGAATTCTCAATAGGAGAATCTCAAATGGCTGAAAGATATTTAAGGAATTGCTCAACATCCTTAGTCATCAGGGAAATGCAAATCAAAACAACTCTGAGATACCATCTTACACCTGTCAGAATGGCTAAGATCAAAAACACTGAAGAGAGCTTATGTTGGAGAGGATGTGGAGAAAGGGGAACACTCCTCCACTGTTGGTGGGAATGCAAATGTGTACACCACGTTGGAAATCAGTATGGTAGTTTCTCAGAAAACTGGGAATCAATCTTCCTCAAGAACCAGCTATACCACTCTGGGGCATATACCCAAGGAATGCTCAATCATACCACAAGGACCCATGCTCAACTGTGTTTATAGAAACATTATTCTTAATAGCCGGAACCTGGAAACAACCTAGATGCCCTTCAACTTAAGAATGGATTAACAAAATGTGGTACATATACACAATAGAATACTACTCAGCAGAGAAAAACAATGGTATCATGAAATTTAGGCAAATGAATGAAAGTAGAAAATATCATCCTCAGTGAGGTAACCCAGACTCAGAAGGACAAACATGGTATGCACACACTCATAAGTAGATACTAGATATAAAGCAAAGGGTAATCAGGCAACAATCCAGAGAAGCTAACTAACAGGGAAGACCCAAAGAGGGATGCATGGACCAACTTGGGAAGGGGAAATAGATGAGATCTCCATGAGTAAACTGGGGATGAGGGGTGGGCAATGGAGGGTGGGTGATAGGAGATGAGGACATTAGGGAATGGGATGGTTGAGCTGGAACAAGTAGGGAGGGGGAATGCAATGAAAGAGATACCATGATAGAGAGAGACATCACGGGGATAGAGAGAAACCTGGTGCTAGGGAAGTTGCCAGAAATCCCCAAGGAAGACCTCAACTTAGGATATTAGAAAGAGTGGAGAGGGTGCCTGAACTGGACTGGCTTGCCCCAGAGATCAGACAGGTGAATACCCTGACTGTCATCACAGAACTTTTCTCTAATGACTGATGGAAGCAGATGCAGAGATCCACAGCCAATCACTAGACAGAGCTCCAGAAGTTCAGTCAAAGAGAAAGAAGAGGGATTGCATGAGCAAGTGCATCCGGATCATGATGGAGAAACATGCAGGGGCAGCCAAACCAAACTAGAGGGAACTGATGAAAGTTGGATCAATGGTTGTGGAGCCTACATGGGACTGGACTAGGCCCTTGACATGATGAGACAGTTGTGTAGCATGATCTGCTTGGGAGGCCCCCTGGTGGTAGGACCAGAATCAATGTCTGGTGCATAAGTGGGCTTTGTGGAGCCCACTACCTATCATGAGACACCTGGTGCAGCCTTGAGGCAGGGGAAAAGGCTTGGACTTGCATCTACTGAATGTGCCTCCCCATGGGAGGCCTTGCCTTCTTGTGGGTGGGGGTTGGGTTAGAAGGGGAAGGATGGGGGGAGGGAAGAGGAGTGTCTTTGATTGGTGTATGAAATGAATGAAAAAATTCTTAATTAAAAAAAAAAAGTAGTTGGTTCCAGAGCAATACATGAACCCTGTGAAAGTGGTATGGAAACAAGTATCAGACATGGCAGCTAAAGTGGGAGGCTAAGAATTCACATCCTTTACCTGCAACATAAGAAGAAAGTGTAAATTGGAAATGCTGTGCAGATGTAAATTCTCAGGCCAACCCCCAGTGGCATATTTCATCCAGCAGGGAAGCATTTCCTAAGTCTTCCAAAATAATATCAGACTGAAAAAAATTCATTTCTCTGACTTCAATGCTTGCTTTTTGTTACATGAATCAATTCATGATGGAGAAAATCTCTGTAACTTTTTAGATACATGAGCACTCTTGTGACAGGAATTACATAGTAAAACATTCATGATTGAATATAAAAAAAAACCAAACAAAAAAAGTAGTGGAAATGGATATATCACAAAGATACCAATCATTTATCTTAGATATTTCCTTACCCTTCATGACTGTGGCCATTGGTCTGCCTGGTTTCCTGATGCCCAATACATAGTCCACAGAGTTAATACTTGTGGAGTGTATATATTAAAGTTTTATCATAGCCAATGTAGTACAATAGCTCCCCTGACAAACAAAGTTTCTGCCTGGCTCTCCAGATATTTCTAATCCCCAGCCATAGTCAATACTCACGGAAAAGAATTTCCATTTTGTATCCCAGCAGTAGTGACCTTATCCAGGGCTTCAGAATGCCAACCAAATTCTTAAAGCCCATCATAATGAACTGACATCTCTTTGTAGCATGCAAAGGAAACCTCATTTATTCAATATCTAACAGTTATTGTGAAGGACTTAGGACATTTACTTACATATTTCTGCTCTATTTTTCTAATGATATTCTAGGTCCAGGCTTTTTGAGAAACCTTGCAATCTTCAACAGTCAAACAGTAGGTAAGACAACTGCACACGTATTAGTTATTTCTTAATTCTAGATGGATTTTTTCTCCTGTATGGAGGCAAAAGGATGAAAAGAACCTAGGTGCCTGACTCTTTTCTCCTTCTTTTTTCTTATATTTTGTAACTTCTACATGCACTGGTCCACTTGTCTTTGTAGCTTTTCCTGTCTTACTACTAGCATCTCTCTCCATCCTCCCATGCTCCCCCATGCTTCACACACTAAAGAGCAGTTTAAAAAAGGACAAGGACATGGCGAGTATTTCAATACCATAAATTAAATATGCTAATATGAAATAGATCACATTCGGCTTTGCTGTGGATTATGCTTGCTCTCATAAGATTTGATCTGAGAGATTACTACCATAAGAAACTGGATCTATAAATTTTAAATAGCTATAATCGATTTGAAGACAATAGAGTGACACAGTAAATCATGATATATTTCACTGTTAGAGAGAGATGTATAGAAATGAAGATCACTACTAAGTAATGGAATATCTGAACAGGTCCCCTTAAAGAGTACTTTGTAATCTGAGCTCTGGGCACTATTTGAGATATGTTGTGGATCTTTCAGGAGAGACCAGTCCGAAGAAAGTTTCTCACTGGAGGTGAACCTTTGAATGCTATACACTGTCCCTGGTTCTGTCTCATTCTATGGCATAGTGGTCTACCATGCTGTGAATAGTATCTGCCACTCCTTTGTATTGCCAGAGGCAGGGTCACTCCACCATGCCTTCCCCTCTATGACAGATGGAAAGTCTGAAAATGAATCTAAATGTATCAAGATAAATCTTTTATCCCTTAAGTTCTCTCTTTCAGGTAAGTTTATCTATTGACATAACAGTAACTAATAAAGGCAGTTAGATCCCGTAGGAGTCTTTCTTTGTGAAGGAACATAACTAAAATGTATATTCAAAATAGCTGAAATATGGACCCAGCCTTAGATACAACGATGGATGAATAGAAAGAAAAGGTGCTACATTTATGCAACAGATTACTCTTTTAAATTTTTAAAAACATATGCTATGTGTATCTGTGTTTTGCTTGCATGTGAATCTATCATTCATGTATGCCTGGTGCCCCTGGAAGCCAGGAAAGAGCATCAGGTTCCCGGGTACTTAAGTTCCATAACTGTGAGTCACAATCATGTGGGTGCTAGGAATCGAACCCAGGTCTCTGGAAAAGCCAACAATAGTTGTAACTGCTGAACTACCTCTCTAGCCTCTGCAATAGATTATTATTCCAACTTAAAGATGAATAAAATGTTGTAAAATTTTTAAAGCTATGTAAACTAGAGGTTGTAAAGGAAATAGATCAGACACTTTCTGTAAGAGTCTATGTGACTGTAGAATAATGGGTATTAATGATTGAGAAGAGAAGGGACTAGAGAGGAGGTTGGATAAATAAATACAGAAACATAGTTGGGGAAAGGAGTAAGTATGGTAAGGGATGACTACAGTTAATACTAGCCTATTATCTACTTTATAAGGATCAAGAAAAGAAGCCTGTAAAGGTTACAAAGAAGCTATATAGATAGAGAAGTTCTAATTGCAGTGATTAGATAGATATTTGCATACTGTTTGCATGTGTTTAACAGAATAATTTTGCTAATATGTGTGGTTAATGTACATTAATAAATGGTTATTTCCATATTTTAAAATTTGATAATGGAGTTTTAATTAAAATAGAATTGCATCACTTTCCTCTTCCCTTTTTTCTCTCATCACTCTGAGGTTTCCCCATCTCCAATCCCTCTTGCGCTCCTCCATCTCAAGTTAATAACTTGTTGTTCTTTGATTATTTTTTGTTATATATGCATATATTGGATATGGCATGCACAAATATATAAATACAACTTTCTGGGTCCAATTTTTGTTGTACATGGGTATATGGTTTCAGATCTGACCACTTTCTATTGGATAAGAAATAAGAGGTTTTGTGTCAATGTGACACAAGCTAAAATCATCTAAGAGGATGGAACTTCAATTAAGAAAACATCCCATAAAATAGGTCTGTAGGTAAAGCAATAGGGCATTTTCTTAATTAGTAATTGATGTAGGAGGAGCCAGTCCATTGTGGGTTGGGTCACCCCTGGTCTTGTGGTCCTGGTTCTATAAGAATGTAGGCTAAAGATAACGAACATTTCATTAAGTGTTTTTAGGTCACTTGAGATTCCTCTGTTGAGAATATCTGTTTAGATCTACACCCCCTTTTTTAATTGGATTATTTGGTTTATTGATGTCTAGTTTCTTGAGTTCTTTGTATATTTTGGAAATCAGTTCTCTCTCAGATGAGGGGTTGGTGAAGATCTTTTCCCATTCTGTAGGTTTCTGTTTTTGTACTACTGAAGGTATCCTTTGCCTTATAAAAGCTTTTCAGGCATGAGATCTCATTTATTAATTGTTGATCTTAATGCCTGCACAATTGGTGTTCTGTTCAGGAATTTGTCTTCTGTGCCAACGCATTCAAGGCTATTTCCCACTTTCTCTTCTATCAGGTTCAGTATATCTGGTTTTATGGTTAAGTCTTTGATCTACTTGGACTTGAGTTTTGTGCAGGGATAGGGCCATTGTCATTAGAGAGTTTTTTCCTTAGCAACTGACAGAAACAGATGCAGAGACCCACAGCAAAACACACTAGGTGGACCTCAGGGAATCCCGAGGAAGAGGGAGAGGAAGAATTATGAGAGCCAGAGGGGCCAAGGATATACATGGGAAATGTGCATTTTCTGAAGAGAAAGGAGGAGTGGATGGAGAGGGAAGGGAATATGAGGGGAAGGACATGGAAAAGAGGAGGGAGGGAGAAGAAACTGTGATTGGACTGGGAAATATTTAATTAATTCCTCCATTCATTCATTAACTTAAAAAAGCAAAAAGGAAAAAAAAATAAAGAAAAAGTGAAAAAAATCAGGCTAAACAAGCCAGAAGGAACAAGTGTGTAAGCAGCAACCCTTCGTGGCTTCTGCATCAGCTTGAGGCCACAGGTTCCTGCCCTGTTTGAGTTTCTGTTCTGACTCCTTTTCTGAAGAACAGTGATGAGGAAGGGAAAGCCAAATACACCCTTTCCTCCCAAGGTGTTTGGTAATGATGTTCCATCACAGCAGTAGTAACCCTAACTAGGACAGGGCTCATCCCAGGGAGAGGCTAAGTTTCCCTCTCCTAGCAGTCATTAGTTATCTGTGGGTATTTCTTTAGAAATGGGGATAGTAGGGTGCCCCATCCCCAAAGTATACACCACACCTTCAATGTATATACCACATCTTCAATGTACACACCACAATTTATGTACCACATTCCCAATGTATACGCCACATCCACTAAGTATATACCACATCCACAATGTATACACTACATCCACAATGTACATAACATAGTAAAATTTGCCTCTTTCAACATTAGCATTGCTATTAACATACCCATTGTTCTGGTATTGTGTTTGCAGACATTTTTGAGATACTGTTTCACTGCTGACTTCCTGGTATTCTGTATAGATGTAACCAACCGTCTTATTAAATAAGAAACACAGAACCAATGCAAAGAAGAAAGCCAAGAGGTCAGAGCTAAGAGCTAATACCTTACCCTTCCTCCTGCGGTGGTCCTACCTCTCCGAACCAGAGCTACTTCCTGTGTTAAAGTCTTTATATAGAGTTTCTGTTCTGCCTTCTCATTGGTTGTAAACCCAACCACATGGCCGCCTTGTCATGGCCTGTCTGTATAGACCTCCAAGTTTTCTATTTTTGGTATTGAGATTAAAGCCATGTGTATCCAATACTGGCTGTATCCCTGAACACACAGAGACTTACCTAGCTCTGCCTACCAAGTGCTGGGATTACAAGCATATGCCACCACCGCCCTGCTTTCCTATGGCTTGCTAATAGCTCTGACCCCCAGGCAACTTTATTTATTAACATACAAATAACATTTTAATACAAATAAAATATCACCATAATTCTGCCTCTTATCATCTTTCCAACCCTCTTGCACAATCTTCCCTAAGCCATACATGTAGAAGCTGTGGTGTATATATTATGGATGTAGTATATACATTGTGGATATGGTATATACAATGTGGATGTGGTGTATACATTGGATGTGTGGTTTGTACACTGGGGAAGTGGTGTATACATTGTGTGGTATATATATATATTGTGGATGTGGTATATACATTGAAGATGTAGTGTATACATTGGGGATGTGATGTACACACTGGGGAAGGAGCACCCTACTATGTTTTGATCTCTGCATTGTGCCCAGTTGTGAATTTCATTATGATCTCCATTTGCTATAAAGTGAGGCTTCTTTGAAGCTGTGTGGTAGCTGCACCTTTCTGTGGGTATCAGGATGAGATTTAGAATGCAGTAAGGAATTACACAGCTTTAGCAAAGTGGTGGAATTAGATTCTTCTCTAAGATCCATGACGTTCGTAGTCCTAGGCAAGCCTAACTTGGCCCCTGTTGAATGGGCCGTAAGTCCCATTCGATGGCTGTTGGTTACCACCAGCGTGTGAGTGTCCTTTATTGTTTCTTTAATGATGTCTTGTCATGCTGGTCCTTGTTGTGTTGCATTAGTGTTATCTCATTGTTTGACTGTGTTCCTCCCTTGGCATCTCACATAGTGTGCTGGTAACATGGGAGCTAGACCACAGGAAAGAGGCCTTCAGGTCAGATCTAGTTAGAAGCAACTGACTCCTTGTCCTAAGCTTGTGTTGTCTTCCACGATAATTATTTAATCAATGTTTTAAAATTATAACTAAAAATGTTACATCTTGTACACATTCTCTTTCATTACAGTTATAACTGCAAAGTGATTCAATTTATCCCCAGCCCAAATTTGTATCCATCAGTCTTACTTACAGCAGGTCACTGTGCAATGCCAGTGTCTAGTTGAGGCAATTTTTAAAATGGTTATACTGAACAACAAACTTGTGTTGAACTATATTAAAAGTATTGACAACAGAAAAGTAAATAGAAATAACATGCAGGCTTCGGTTTCAGGACCTCCACCATACAGTACTAGTAAATACAACATAAAGAAGTAAATTTAACATACTGGGAAAGGTGGAGTAAGAATGGAACAATTGGAATGCAGGGGAGCAGCCAGCAGAGCAACTAAACCCAGCTTGAGGAGGCTAGCCACAGGATGGAAAACCTAGCATCAGAGCAGAAGGTAGGCAGGCAGGAAGAGGTAATTGGGCCTCCCCTAATCAGTTAAGATCATAAACGAAACAGAATGGGTACCTGAGCAAATCCCTCAAAAGGAGTCCCACAAGCAGGTGCTCCTCAAGAGGAAGCTGTGATATCCATTCTTAGCTGATTCTCAATTCAGAGGATTAATCCTCAAGACTGGATTTCCCAGTCTCCCCTGCATAAGCATGTGAGTCTGTGTCTTACAAACCTCTTTTCCTCTTGATGGCTCTCTGTATCTGATTGGCTTTGTTTCTTTTGAGAACCTGAAATAATGAAAAGGATTGTAAAGTAGGAAGTGTACATGTCTTCTATTAAATGAGGGAAGCTGGTACTCAAGAAGCCTTCTAAGAACCATGACTTAAATAGGTACTGGCAATGAGAACTATGTAGGCAAATGTTCAGAGGAAACCCAAATCTCAGAAAAGATGGAAACTATTACAAATGGTCTTGAGACCCTTGGATTCTTTTAGACTATAAAAAACTTAAGACATCATCTCCTACTAGTTTTTAAAGTTACTATGAAAAAATAAACATATATTAGAAGCTAATAAGAAAATAATTTTGCTATACTTTGATCAAAATAGATAAAATTCGAATTAGAGAAAATGGTGGCAAGCAGCAGATGTGTAAACCAGGTCATACTGCAGAATGATATTACCTCCTATTCCTGGATTTTTTTTTATTTAACCAAGAGACTGAATCACACATGGTGGTTGAATATTTTAATTGCAGAACATATCAATATTCTCTCACTTCAAGATGCTAACATGAGGCAATCAGAAGATAGCCAACTGGAAATGAAAGTTTTGTTGATTGTTTCAACTTCTTCCTATAAAAAATAATACTGAGTTGTAAATTAAAGTAAACACCATGATGCTTAAAATGAACACATCATGGTCCTGAGAATTTTAGCTCATTGCCTCTATGACTGAGAGCCAAAATTATTTATGGTTTAGGTATTCTATGTCTAGCTTAGTCCACACTGAAGAATTGTAAATATTTTTGACTATGAAGTAGAATAATTATGAAATTAACTTTTTGAAGTTTGTATGCAAGGTAATGTTTCACTGTGGGTTTTCATACATATATGCCATTCTACATAGTTCTCGTCCATCCCCACTCTCAACTGTCTGCCTTTATCTCCCCATTTAGACTCTGATAGTCGTCTTGCCTGCCTTGCAAAATAGAAAGCTCTTCTGAGTTCATGCAGGTGCTAACTGACAAATGATACTGCATGCAATTGAGAAGTTTATACCAAGCAGAAAAAGTGATCAGCAGAGTAAAAAGACAGCCTAGAGTATGTTAGAACAGCTTTGCCAACTCCTACCAAATCAGCCACAGGATTATTGTCTAGAATCTGTTTATTACTCCAAAAATAAAAGAGTAAAACCAGAAGAACATGTAGTCAGTCAAGAATCTAGTGAAACAGAAAGGCCATTCTAAAAAGAAGAAAAATAAATGACCAAAAATGTTTGAAAAAAATGATCAGCATCCTTAGCCACGAGGAAAATGCAAGTCGTTATTATTTGAGATTCTGTTTCATCTCATGCTTCACAGTTATTGTCAGGAAAATGAAAGCTGGTGAAGGGAGAGAAACTCTTCGATACAGCTGGCAAGAATGTAAACAGGAGAAACGATGCACATTTTAACAGTTGTTCAAACCTATGTTATATGAAACTAGATGTCTTAAGAAATATAGCTTCATTTTTAACCACTTTAATGATATTGAGTCACTGAAAAACCTGGATATTTAAGGCTGGCATGATCGGATTTTTAATGTTTCTTGCCTCATAAGAAGTAATCTTGGATCTATTTAATGAAATGCAAACAAGAAATAGCATGTCAACTCTGTGTTCACATTCTAGTGGCACCCTTTGGTATTTGCATGCTTTTGCATAAGTTAATTTAACTTATGAATATAATAATATAATAGTAACTGAAACAAAGAGTTACCTTAAGTACAGATAACATAATGCATCAATGGCCACTGTGCTTAAGTATGTTTAATAGAGGCATTCATATGGATAAACACTTATCTTCCTATGTTTACCAGGTAAGCATGCTTTCTACCTAACTGCATGGGCAATTGCCAACTTATGTCATCCTCTTAACATTGTGTTAGTCATATAGAAGCAAGCACTTCTGAATGAGTGGTAAGTAGTATTTTAATATGACAATTGCCATGCATTGATTAATGGTGTTATGAAAAATTTAAATGGCATGCATTACATTGTTAATAATTAAATCATTCCTAGCTTTTAGCAATAAGAAATTCATGCATCCATTTCTTTATGTAATAATAATAGCATTTTTATCATTAAGTTTAAAAGCAACATCAAAGTATGGTTTTTAGAGGGTGATTATTATAAGAGGATTGCATTTTTAGCTTAAATGGCAAATAATCCCATGTTACCTCCCTTAAGTGATATCCCAAGATTCAGTTGATTGTTATGTTGAAATACTGTGAAGAAGTGAATAAAGCTACCAATTCTGTGAATAAAAGGTATATTTCTCTGGTGAGCAAGATAACTCACAAGAAAGAAAAAAACAAAAACAAACAGACAACGAAAAAGCTAAGCTGTGGTTCAATCCTTACTGCTAGAGATCTGCCTTCGGTACTGGGGGCAGAAGAAGGGAGCCTGCTCCCTGAAGTTGCCCTCTGACTGCCATAAGGTGCCCATGAAGATGCCACTCACCCAATTTACAGATACATAAATAAATAAAGATTAAATGCAAATTAAAAAATACTCTTGGCTTTGTCTCCCCAAATCTTACATTTCATGTTGAAATTAGCAAAATATAGTAAATACATTAATGTTACATAAAATACCACTAATCATTATGCAAAACTAAAGGTTTTAGTTTTGAAACTTAATGCAAATGAAGCTCAATGAAATTATTCTTTAATATGAATAAAGTATCAGATTATATTTAAAAAGTAAAATTTATTAAAAAAATAATTATTTATATCAGGTTCATAAATTCTCAAAGTATGCTGTTTCATATCAATAGTGAAATTTTATATATAATATCATTTCAATTAAATTTAGATTAATTTCTGCCACTGTTTTTCAACATTTATTTTGTCATGGACTACTTATTAAATTGATGAGAGGTTGCCTATGAATGAAATAGACCAAAGTTTGTTGTTTCAAAATAAAATTGCCTAAAGCCAGGAGCCAAATAAAATGATTTTGAAAATACAGGCTATGCATTCAAAATCATAACAAATGCTTCCTAATCCAGTTGGGCCTGATTTATAGAGTGTGTTCTCTATTCAAAACTTATTTGACACAGTTTTGCAAATGATTCAGGTTCAGTGTGTGCTGGTTTATTTCTCTTTGAGCTCTACTCTACATTGTCAAAGCAGAAAAAGACAAATGGAAACATTTAAAGCTCATTGACTTTATAACACGGACACTGTAATCTACCCAGTTCTCTTCTTTTTCCCATGCAAAGCCGTATGCCAAGTACTACCTCTGTTTTTACTTGAAATACGAAATAGGCACTACAGTAACTTATTGTGGAAACGGTTCGGTTCCGCATGTGTTTCACTGCCTTGATTGAGGCCACTCTCTGGAAAACAGTAGGCTTGCTCTGGGGATCATTCAAAATACATTTTATTCTCCACTGTGTGTGTGTGTGTGTGTGTGTGTGTGTGTGTGTGTGTGTGTGTGTGTGCGCGCGCGCACTCAAGGGCTTACTTATGTGTGCTAGAGACAGTTTGCCAAGTTGACTCTTTCCTTGTATAATGTGTGCCCCGCAGATCTTATTCAGGGCCTCAGGCTTGGTGGCAAGTCCCTCTACTGCTAAGCCATCTTGGTGGGCTCTAAATGGCTTTCTTCATTCTTGTTGCTCTCCTGAAGCACACCTGATATTCTAGACCCTTGTATTTCACATGGTACATTTGTTTATGGTTACTTTTATGACAGAATTTTTATAGCTCACTTCAAGAAAAAAAATTTACTGCCACTTGGGAGTTGTTTGAATTTGGGTAAAAATGACTAAATTTTTCTTTATAAAGTCAGTGAAAAAAAAAAAAAAAAGTACTGCTGGGCTAAAACTAAGCATGAAAGATTTCATCTGAGAGGGACAATTTGTCAGAAAATTATGAGGAGGTGGAAACAGAGGGCTATAATGGAAGCGGTCTTGCCACATTAACTAAATCATTCACTATCATAAACTCTGTAATAAATCCACAGACCACACTTCAGCCGTGCAGCTGCCGGCTGTAGGCACTCACCCGCAGAAGCACAGCCTCTCTCCAGAAGGTGGTGCTCCACCTCACTCCTTGGTGAGCACCTTGGGCCATGCACTGAAGAATGGATCAGGAAACTGGAAATGACAGCGCAGAAAGTTTCACAGAACTCCATAGTCCCAACTAACCTTCAGAGGGGTCTCATGGCAACTTCTTAATACCCAGGAACAGACCCTGCAAGCAGTCCAAAGCTTAGACTGCAGTCAGGAGGATAAAATGTGCTTTCTGAAAATCACTGTATATTCTGTAAAGATGGTATTAATGAGTGAAAAATTTTATGCATACATTGGACCTTATGCCACACTAAGTATTGGAACTGGGTAATGGTTTTAGAAGCCTGAGTTCCCTGCCAAGTAAAAGGCCAGACGCAGCCGCTTGCATCTGGAATACAGCGCTCTTACCGGTAAGAGGAGAGCAAGAGACGGGAGAACTGGTCAGAAGCTTGAGGGCCAGCTAGTCTGAGGCTTACTAACAGCAAAGGAGATGCAAACCGCATAAACTGGAAAGTTGAAACAATGTCCCTAAAGCTGCCCTCTGACTTCCACAGCTCAAGGTGCCTTACTCACTCGCATACACTCACTTTGAAAATGCACCACAGGATTCTAGCCAGTGTGACTTGGGAGAACATATTAACCTTCAGCAGCAGTCTTCATCTTACAAGCTATCGATGACAGAGTTTTGCATATTATGTTATTCAATAATCTCTGGCCGATGAAACATACAGTCTTGCCAAATAAACTATTATATGCTTGTTTAATCTGAGCTCTTGGCATCTTAAAATTTACTCTCATATGTTAGCGTATACCCTACAGGCTATAATTCAGAGCATTCTAAAACTAATTTATAGTACAATATCTCAACCTAATTATAATGGTAACTATTCTGTGCTGTTTATTCTACAGCGCTGCCCCTCAAGGCTGGTCGCCGCCCGTGGGGGCCATGCCAGCAGAGGAGCCTGCTGATTGAAAGAATCATAGCCATGGCTACCTTTTTAGAGATTTATTGGGAGAGGGGAGAGAGAGAGAGAGAGAGAGAGAGAGGGGGCGAGGGGGAAGGGGGGGCTGACAGGAGGAAGGAATGGAAAGGAGAGAGACAGAGAGCACACAGAGAGCCCACCTGCTTTTTAGGGTGGGAAGCCATCAAAAGGTTGATGACGTAATTAAGAACCAAATCCTTACATCCCAGACTTGCCCTTATAAAAAAAAAAAGCAGGTAGATGGGACTAGGGGCATTGTTCCTCTCAAAAACTGCTTCTAGCAGACTTTTGGGCGTTGGTTGGCTCTGGGGGGAATGGAGAAAGGGAGTTTTCTGAGGTAGACAGGCATTGTGGGATGCTGTCTGTCATCTGTTTGCTCTGGAGACATGTTTCCCTCTTGGCTGTGGCTGGGAACTTTCTGTTTGACTAGATGCTGGTGACACAGGAAAAAAAAAAAACTTAAGAGAGATAAAAGAATCATTATTATTTTTGGAGTTGGCATTTATCTGAGGTAGATCCGGCCTGCCCTTGTGGATTTTGAAACATGTTAAGCTTTATCAGAGACAGATTATTTTAAAGCACCTGTTTCCTTTACTAGTCTACCATCTAGGACACAGGTGATCAATTGTTAAAAGCATCTCATAGTAATAGATGTTTACATTAAAGTCTTTTTGTAGTGCCCAGACGCTTTTGGGTCTGGGGGTGTAAATACCTTTTAGCTATTACAGTTTCTTCTTTGATGATCTCTGGACTCTGGTTCTATGGTGGTCGTGTACCATCACCTGAACAGTGAGTTAGAACAGGGAACTGGGAAGAGAAAAGCTTGTGGTGCATGAGAATTTATTTTTTTTGGAATTAGGGACAAAGCAAAGATCAGGGCCCTGTCTGTATGCACATGAGAAACACAGGCAGTGGATCTGGAGTGAAGCAATGAGCTCTTATTTTAGGTGGAAATCTTTTTTTATTAAGTAATTCTGAAAGTACAATTATATCTGGTGAGGTGGTAAGGCTGTCCTCTGTACCCGACAATAAAGGAGAGGTGGCATCCCAAAACTCCCAGGACTGAGTCAGTGTCTCTGGTGTCCCCAAGAAAAGAAACAGATTGCTCCCCTGCTGCTTTCTGGGTTCCCTGCTGCATCTGTAGCCAAGCCTAGTTCTGCTGGAGGTCTTAGCTTGATGTACCCATGCATCTTGGTGCCTGGGGGCAGTCAGCTGACTCACTGTCTTTCTAGGTGGCACTTTTAACAAGGTTGTTGATGGCCTAGCAGGGCATTCACTAGCCTCAGCTTTTGGGAGTCAGTGATTGCCAGCACTTGGCAATTTTGTTTTTGGGCTTTTATCTCTTTCCTGGTACACCTTAAATGCCACAGACGACTCTTTTGCCTGTGGGGTCAAGAGCCTTGCTCTCCAGATGCTTAAGTTTTAGTCAGGGAGGTCTGGGGAACAAGAGACAGATTTTACTCCATGTCCTGAATTTTTTTTTCCTGATGACTGATGGCTTAAGGACAGCTTTTGGAAGACTTTTCTGAAACTATAAGCTGATTTTTTTGGCTTAAGAGCCATCCTGATTATTGTAAACTTATTTGTCTGGATCTTAGCAGCTTCCAGACCCATCTGTGCTTCTCAAGGCAGTTTGAGAATGGGTGGGTGGGGTTAAGGTGAGTTAGGGTGAGTTGTAGAAACCACCCAAGCCCGCCCACCTGAGCCTGCCCACCGCCAGCGGAAGTCAGACAGAAAAGGTTGCACATGGAGATGCAGAAGTGGGGAAGGGGAAGGGTTTAGAACTTTAGCAGAAAGCTTGGAGATAAAGTAACTCTATTATGTGTCCAGGTTTACCGGTGCCTGCCCCTATCCGCCAATGTATCTGCCCCTTTGTCCCATGGCTGTAGCCGAGAAAAAAAAAAATAAAAAATTAAAATAACAAACGGGGATCAGACTACAATCTTGGGCATCCCCAAAGAGTGAAGAGAGATCCATGAAACAGTTCAAGTCACCATTCCTCTTCCTTATCGTGACCCCCAGAGAGACCACCAAAGACGAGCATGCCGGAATGCAAAAGCAAGGTTTAATTCTGGATATCCAAAAGCAATACAAGCCTAGGCAGGGACTTTGTCCAATACATCCAATGCAGTGGAGGCTGGAGGAAGTGCCCACCTATCTGCAAGCTCAGTTTTTAAAGGGAAAAGTCACAAGGTTACATCATTTAGGGGTGCTAGTACGGGTACAATTCTGATTTGCTCGCTTCTAGGGACTTCTAGAAATTACTTCCTTTAAGGGAGTGGTTGCCTGCCACCATTTCTCATTGGCTGCCCTCCGGTGGGGGGCATTTCTGTGGTCAGTTACCTTGGAAACCAGGGAGAGGACATTCCATAGTCCGGCAGGCATTACCTCGTGACTATCTTGTGACTCTGTACTTTTACACTTCCTGGTTTCTGGAATCTGAACTGACTGGTTTCAGTAACTAATGGCCTATTCTCAAAAGGAGAAATCTTAGGCCTTAGTTTTAGGGTGAAAGCATTTTGGTCTTATTTCTAAGATGGCTCATTTTGGTCTCATGTTGTTCAGTTAATAGTGTTATCACTCTCTAAGAGATGAAGAATCTGGAACTCAAGAGTAGTTAAAAGTCACCCTGATAAGTAGCCAATCATAGCCTCAGGATGCAAAGCCTTAACCTTAGCTTTAACCCTTAAGAACATCATCAGTACCAACTAGATAAATGTATTCATTTACTTACTTACACACATGCATTCACAGAAATTCTTTTATCCTCCCTTGTGGTGAGCCACAGGAATATGTTATAAGAAGTCCAGCTGTGTATTAAAACTATACTTTGATCAGGCCATGGGTCAGTCAAGTGGGAAGCCATCTAGTATGGACTATGTGGTGTTACACAGCTTAATATTCAGCTGTGCCTTGTTGTGAATTTTTTGTGTTCACAATTCCCATAGAATAAGTGTGTGACCTTCCTGCTTGGGCCAGTACTTGGATAAGGTCACCAAGGTAAAGCCAGGCAGGTGATAGATAGATGCACAGTTTTGTTTCTTGTGCAAATGAAGCTCAGACCATCCCATTGCCTTGAGGCTTAGTAGCTCTCTAGAGCAATTGACTGAGAATGAAAGAGTTTTTTACATATCAAGGTGGAAGATAGGGTGGAGCAACATTCCTGAGGAGGAAAAGAAAAGCATGGCCAGGGGAAGAAGAAACAGGTTTTTGTTTGTTTGTTTTTGTTTTTGTTTTTTCTGTAGAGGCAGACAGAACAGCATCTCCAGGGAGAAGGGGAAAACACAGAAGTTCTGTAGATGGTAAGGCAGAACTCTTGTAGAGTTCATCAGAGCCAGGAGTAGAGAGCAAGTAGAGATGGAGGGCAAAGAAACAGAGGATGAAGATGAGGCTGGAAGCATAAGAGCTTAGTTGTTAGCAGGATGATGAGAGGGCAGTAAAAGAGGGGACAGGGACGAAGAGGAACTGAATGTCAGGACTGAACTGAAGCTATGTAGACAGGATTTCATCCCAGAGAAATAAAGTAGACAGACAAAGACCTTGGTGTATCTAGATTTATTCCTGCCCTGAATGCCTGATGGACCTGTAACTGTGTAGGTGGAATTTTGTCTTAGAGGAATAAAGTTAACAGACATAGTGTACATATATTTTTTTCCCCCTCAGATATCCCATGCCAAATGTAGCATCTTCCCTTGACTCTGGTCAATCTATACTCCTTGGATTATGTCATTCTCAGTCACATTAGGAAGGATTAAGTTAATTCAAATGGTCTAGCCTATATCTTTCAGGATGGGTCAAAAGAAAATGAATAAAAGCAATAATAATATCCAATTCAGACAAAGCTATTAGTGTCATACTTCTGAAGCACTTTTGGTTCTTACTTGTGATTTATTCAACAATTTAGGGCAAGATTCAAAAATATTACATCCATTCCATAAAGTAGAAAGTTGAGCCACAATTTAAGGATAACACAGGAAATAAATAGACAGACAGACAGATAGATAGATAGATAGATAGATAGATAGATAGATAGATAGATAGATATAGATAGATAGATGATAGATAAATAAGTAAATAAATGGATAGATGCACCAGAGTCTGAACAAAAAAGAAAAAGAAAAAAAAAAAGGTTGGCTTTGGGATCCATGCTTCTACTGTTACTCTACTGTTATTGACACTTCTCAAAGTTCTCTCACTGGGAGGTGACTAGGAATTAGGCCATGCTTAGTGAAATATGGCATGTTTAGTGTATGTTTGCATGTGTGTGCCATTTTATCATTCAGATATAATCAAATTCATAGAGAAAATTCACAAATATTATGTACATAAGAATAAATTAGATCAACAAAACCACCTAAAAAGTCTTAGCATTGATGTGATGATGGGATTAGGAAATCCCAGCTATTCATTTTAGATTCTAGATGTTGAGGTAGTTGATGTGGTTGTGTTGATAGTAATTGGCAGGTAGAAGATCTAGTAGGGGGAGTTTGGAGTCTAGAACCATAGTTATCATCTTTAATATCTGGAGACAAATTTCATATTTCTAGAGGGTTTGTGAACAAACAACAACACAAAGGATCCAGAGAGTTGTATAATTTACCAGTATCTGTGAGTCTATGGAGATAATTACTTCGTCTTTTGTCAAGACAGAAGCAGTGTTATTTAAAAAAAAAATCTGAATTTAAATAAAATACAATGTGTGTGTGTGTGTGTGTGTGTGTGTGTGTGTGAAGGAAAGTCTCATGTTCATAGTTTTTACTATTGGAATCTACAGCTCATAACTGGACATTCAAAGAACTCTATTTTCACTGACAATTATATCCCTTATGTATTTTGGAGTTCTGGGAGATAATGACCATATTTATTTTCCCACCACAGAAAGTAGTTACTTTAACTGAAAGAAAGTCCTAGAGTTATGCCCTTTGTAAACAGAAGGAGAGGAGATTCCAACTAACACTAAACAGATTGCAATTTGAAGTAGTTTTTCTAAATTAAATTTTTTATTTCTGTTTTACTGAGAAAAAAATAAAAACATTAAATGTGAGATTTCTCTGAAACATAAATTGGACAATTTTGAATCACAAATGTTCAGCCATAGATTGAATATAACACACTCTAAATAGCTGTTAGAACCCAATAGAAGGCACTTTGACTATATTCTGAGATTTAGTGTCCTCTACTATGAATGGAACAGGTGATAATGGCAGAAAAGATAAGTGTATTTAGATCAACAGTCATTAATTGTTCAATACATGTTAAATCCCATCACAAGGATAAGCTTATATATAAAGTATGGATTAAAAAAAATAATACTTGTGACAGAAAGGGAGAGAAAAATAGACAGAAATAACAGGAGTCTCCATGAAAAAAGGCATCTGATCTGATTTTTAAGTTTAAGGTTTGTGTACCTGGTCCTTGTCTGTAAAAGGTTAAGTTGGTAATGACAATCAAAGAAACCCCAGTCACTTTGGGAACAAAACTTGGCATTAAATGTCAAAGTTGTTGCACTTGTTACTGAGCCACAGAATTCAGTGAGCATGGTTTTTGTGTACCTACCATCCATAGTGGTCCATTGGGAGGTTTGTAGGATCATTATTTGTGATGGGAAATTAAACAACCAAACAACAAAATTACTAAGTAAACCTATTTTTAAGAGGATGAATAAACATAGGAGATTTATTCTAAGAAATTTACAACAGTAAATAAAGAAATTGTATTTTATCCATTCAGGGAATAAGCACTTTTTGTTCTGTAAAAGTTATATTGTGTCTAGAGTGTAGGGAACACAATGATATAAACCCACTAATTGTAATGACTATGGTAAGGAGAAAAATAATAAAACAAATTAAACCTGTGGTTATTTCAAATGTCAACTTCCAACATCTGTATTCATCTTTACATACTAGGTATAATAATAAAAGTTAAAAGAAGATAGAAAATTTTACTTAAAAGTGATTTGATTGAAAGACCTTGGAGACTATATGAAAATAAGTTTTGAAAGGACATAATAACTAGTGAGAGCATATTGTAAGTGTATTTAGCCTTAGACAGATTGATGAGAATACTGAAAAATGTCACTAGGCTAATGATGAAGACAAAAGATCACTGGTCTCCAGAATGACATGATAGGAGATGATAGTTTAACTGTGATTAAAAAAAAAAACCAAAAAACATGTGATTTAAAACTCAGAGATATTTTCATGAATAAATATGGGTAATCAGTGTAATCTGAACTTCAGAAAAATAACTTTAAAAAAATCAATGTGACAGAGAAAGCAGAAACGACTCTCTGGCCTATGATCATTACATGAAAAAACATCCTGAAAAAAAAATGGTTATCTTGGATTTATATAATGTTTAATATTTGAAATGAAGAAAAGTAAGGGATGAAATTTATTTTCTGCAAAATGTTTTCCCTATCTATCCTGATTTTTATGCATTAAAGAAAAATGTAATTAAAATTTTCTATAGACATGTATATAAAATATTGATGAATTAATAAATTAATAATAAATAAACTAAATATATATATAAAACAATAAACTCATATCCATTAAAATAATGGAACTAGAATGTAGGGTTAGAACTTAAATACCAGGAGACTACATCAAATTCTGAGGATACTAAAAATGGTCCCCTGCAGTAACTTGGCTTAACAGTCTATCATTATAAGAATGATTTGAGTATATACTAAACGTCTAGAGAGATGTGATATTTGGAAAATGACCCTAGCAATATATAGATGTTTGAATGATGGGTTCTGCAGTTCCCCTTTCATTCAAAATGACTAAAATACTCAAACCTCTTTCCCTTAGGACTTCCTTTCAGCCAACGTTCATTCAACTAATCATATCACTCTTCAGGTATGTATTTGAATAGCCTACATTAGCTGTTTAACTTAATTATTTTCAACAGAGAGCATTGTTAGCTTCTCTGTCGTAGAATTCATGATTTTATGATTCCCTTTCACTTAGTACATGGCATTTGTATTCTCATTCTTTTAAAAATATTTATTTATTAATGATGATCTCTTACATATATACAATATATTATAAACACATTCATCCCCCCATTTACCTTTCAAACTTTTCCCATACCCCATTACTCTACTTGACATATCCTATCAAGTTATATTGCATGAGATGTGAATCAGCAACTTTCTTTGTCATTATTATTACAATAAATACTTCATGGTTACATAAACTTCTGTTTTCAAATACAAAGTTGATTTACTTAGAATAGGATCTGAACCAAGAAGAGCATTGCCTCAGCTGAATGACTGGATGGATAGACTTATTAGGATCCTTGATTCATATTGAACCAAAAGGTATACCAATTAACTGATTGACATCAACAAATCCTCGTACTTGGATTCCACTGATCATGGAAGAGTGAGCTTCAAATTCCCCACTTTGTCTCAGTCCTTTTATTATTAACTCTCATAGCCAGGAAATTATTATTTTTATCTCTCTTTTTCTTTTCACCTTGCAGTATTAACTCATTTCCCTTTTTCTTGGCTTTTTACTACTAGACATCTCAATAAGCAGAATGATTTTATTTGTCACAAAATGAGAATCAGGAGTTAATAAGGTCATATCAATCACATGGACCATGTGTAGTACTAGTCACAGTGATGTAATTTAAGCAACATCAGAAAACATGCTCTTAGACAGCCTTGTTGTGCTGAAAAAATAATATTTTGAAAACAATAACATGCCCACCTTGCTCAAATAAAGGATGTTTACAGCTGCATATCCCCATGTAATGGAAGGTAGCAGTTATAAAGAAAATGAAATACATTATGTATAGACCAATAAGACTCCCCAAATAATTTACACATTATTTGTGTCCTTTGTCAAAGTATAACAACTATATCTGGTAGACACTGGGTAAAGAGATCCACACATGCTGTTGTAGCAAAACATAATATTCATTTATTACTGCTCTATGTAAGAGAAATGTAAATTAGTTGAGTGATCTCAACTGTATTTACCTTAATCTATTTAAGAATGCAACAATATTCAGTGACTTAAACTCTGAATATCTCTGAAGATTATGAATAAGTATATTAGAGTAGATTGGTAATTAGAAATATTATCATAACTTTGTTTGCATAAGACTATATCCAACTAGCTCAGTAGTTAACGAAAGGACAGTTTTCCATTTTAAAATAAGTAAAAATCAAGATTTAAAAAGAAGCTAAGGAAAATACAGCAAATGAAAATAAAACCATGTGGGGGAAAAAAAAGAACACAATCACTTTTCATTAACCCCAAGACTATGTTGCCATACACTGGCATTTAAATTTGGGCCAACTGGGGCTCAAATTATGTAGCTCTGTGGGTGACTGAAACCCCAAGGCTTATAAGAATATTGAAAACACAGGTGATTCTTACATTTACAACTCAGGAATGGCTTTGTAGGCCTCTGTGACAGCATGGGGCAATGTCCTAGGAGTGTGAGGCATGCAGCCATGTAATTATATGGTTAGTATATTTTCTAATTAATTTAAATATGTTCTAGAAACTAACCTGGCTTGAAGCTAAACATTCCTGCATTGTGGACCCCTGCATGGAAGCAAGCGTTTCTAGCATGACAGAGCTGACCTGCTCATTCATAAACCTTGACAGATGGCTTTTGATAGAGGAAACCAAACTATTACATTTCAATAGTTAAAAATATTATTTATTCTTTCATTCAAAGATATTTAAGTTGTTATTTTTATTCCAATCTCACACTATATGGGGAAATACTTATACATACATACCAATTTTATTATAATTACATTTCATTTTCAAAATTTTATAATAAAAGAACACACCTTGATCAGGTCCCATAATTTGTAGATGCAATACACAATACTTTATATATATATATATATATATATATATATATATATATATATATATATATGTATGTATATATATATGTATATATACACATATAAAATGTTTGGTTTTATTTGGCTTTAAATTGTTGTGAAAATAATGTTGGAAACAGTACAGTGCCATTAGCATACACTAGTTTAGCTGGTATAGAATAGAAAGTAAGAGAATTTTTTTTTTTGAGGTATGAGTGTGTCACTTACCATGCAATAAATCAATCAATAATGCAGATATCAGGGAAAGTACAAACAGAGTATAGGATACAAACTTCACCTAAATTTTCCCAAACAGCAGGAGAAACTGAGCCAGCCAATGGACAATGGTGTGCTTTGGATTCATTGCCAATGAATCTCAGAAGTAAACTTTATCTCTGCAGCTCACCTCTTACAGAATTCCTTGCCTTGATCCAAGACCATATATTTCAAATAATTTCTAATTATGTTTCTTGTATACTTGTTTTTTTTTATTAAGAAAAGAATAAAAACACGTCAGCTTCCTGCTTTCCCAGGTTTTCTCTTTATAATTTGTGTCTATTTTCAACACCTGCAATGTCTCAGAACAAATGGAATTATTCCTGACTTCACTTTTTTCTCCATTGCTATAGTTTCTTGGACTATGAATTGAAACTTTATTTCTCTTGGGTGGTGGGTTAGGCCACCTGCCCACCTAAGTTTCTTCTGCACATGTGGGCAACACCCTACACTGTGACATGATGCTTAGCTCTATCCACTTTGAGATTCTCTTTTAGGGTAGAACACTGTGTTAACAAAGTCATAAAGGGATTTTCATTGTTGTTGATAAATCAGTATCTAGTAAAGTTTAAAAAATAATAAACAACCAGTCTGATACATGGAAATCAATGAGGTCACAGCAGCCAACTTTAGATTTACCCTTGAGAACACAGAAAATAAGAATAAGAATAGTGTGAGTAGCAGATAAACCTACCTGACTATAAAGGTATCTGAACTGTGTGATAAAGACACAACAGAATGGCTTAAAAGGAAGCATGAAATGTTTAGGATTTCAGTCTGAAAATGTAAACTGACCTAAGCTTGACATTTCTAAGACAAGTTTTTCTTATTTAAGTCATATTCATAGATTTATTATACACATTCAGTAATGTGAAACCAAACTCATCAGTAAATTCCAGAATCGTTTTGCTATTAAGCTATTACTAATCATAAAATAATTTCATTTCTGGTCCATTTGTGTTTTATCTTCTATATTCCAAGCATAAGCTCAGAAAGAATGGTTGACCTTGGGAGGTCAGTTGTAATTCATGATCCTTTCATCACTGGAGAATGTCCAGGGCTTAGAAGTCAAATAAAGATAAACATGGACTCACAAACATATCAAGAATAATCCAAATAGTTATGTTTTAGCATATTAAAGTTTAAAAATGTCTTTTCTTTGTTGTTCAAGTGTAACAAGCATTGATTAATGTTTATTATATAAATACATAGGAAGTTGTTCAAACTTCTCTTTTATTATTATAATCTAAATTTTCCAGCCTTAAAAAACAGGATGAATATCATATGCACATCAAATCTAAATATGATCAAAGTAATTCTAAAGTAACATGAGTGATCACTTTGGAAACTTAAAGGTATATACTTATAAAGATTAAAATGAATCGTTTGCAATTGAAAATGACAATAAAGTTAGATCATCATTGATCCCAAAGCAATAGATGTAAAATCATGGTGGTACTTACCACGGTGAAATTCATAACCTTCAATATCCATATTGTCATGGCTAAGTTAACTATCATGGTAACCAACAGCAGAAGGACAAAGAAGTATAAGCACCTCTTTCGCCATCCATAAATCCCCACAGGGTAAAGTTGTGCATTTTCAGTTCTCGGCAGGCTGTTCGGTTGTGTTGCTAGTATATATTGTTCTCGTGTCATCTGGAGAGAAAGAGAGAAAGGAAGGAAGAGGACAGGGAGGTAGAGGAAAGAGCAGGAGAGAGGAGTAAAGAAGGAAGTGACGACGGCGGGGAGGAAGAAAAAGACAGAGAGAAGGAAAGCGTTTGAGGAGGGGTAAGTCGGAGGACATGTGAGCATGAACAGAAAGTTAGGGGCAGGAGGAGGTGATGGAGTGGTGGTTCCAGCAAGGTAACCATGAAGGAACAAAGGAAAGTGCAAATATTATAGAGGAGAAAATCAGGGGGAGAAAGAGTACACAGAGAGGGAGGGAGAGAATGAGGAAGAGCAAGAGGAGGGGGGGGGAGAGAGAGAGAGAGAGAGAGAGAGAGAGAGAGAGAGAGAGAGAGAGAGAGAGAGAGAGAGATATTAATAAAACTAATCTTTAGTTTTTATATTTAAATGGTATAAGGCACCTCAAAAAATGATCATAGAATACTCAAATAATTATTTCTGTGTCATTGAAGTGAAACAACTGCCCTCAAATTGTTGTCCTCAATGTTACCAGCACAACCTTTCAGTTAATTCTTCCATAAGACACATGCTGTTTCCAGTAATACCTATTCCAACAAAGAGCATTTCTCTCTTGAGTCAATGGACACCCAGAAGTGAGTCCCACTGCCTAAGATTCAGCATTCCTAAGCACTCCCAAGATTCTATATCTTTCTCTGAAAAGACAGCACATAAACTGTTAAGTGTATATATTTACCAGAAAACATCAGTATATTTCCAAGAAACTATGGAAGGAAAACATAACTATATTCCTAAGTACACAGATACGGATTTAGAATTTTCTAAGTTTCATACCTTTAGGTGATGAATTTTGTTCTTATCACTCCCCCCCATTCCCTCTGCCATGTCTCCCCTCCTGCTGACAACTATCTTCCAGCAAGTCCCTACCCTAAAGTTTTCTTTGTGTGCATGTGTGACCCATTGAGTTTAGATTTTTTTTTTGCCTGAAGCATTGGTAGGATGTCATTTATTTGTCCAAGGGCAATTTATCAATGACTGCATCACTGAAGAAAAGGATACTTCCTCCCTTAATACCTACTAATTCCCAAAACTTTAATTCAGAACTTTGTTGGTTATTTACTTGAAGTGAGAAAATATGTATTCCTAAAAGAATACCAGGTACCACACTTTGATGTAATGATGTGAGAAACAGTCAGTTTTGGAGAAGGGAAGATGATATTTCTTGGTAATAAATAAATAAAAGGTGTAAAATTATTTTCAAAATAACTTGTTTATTGTCCTGCAACTTATAACCAAGGGTAAGGAGTCAAAGACTATTTTCTGAGATAACACTTTGAAAATCTATTCAGTATATTATAATAAATTTTCATCTATTTAAATTTTTTATATAGTATGGTTTTGCATAGAAAAATAATAGTTTAATATATATTTATGTTTTGCTCATATTTATTATTGTTTATATTTCAATTAAGAATTAATGTATGCTCAAAATGCAATAGATAATACATTATTTTAAAGTTAATAGAATCTTATTTTTTAAAATATGTAAGCATATGGAGCTATTTTATAAAGCATTAAAAGACTCACTAAAAGCACCTGTTGCTAACAATTATAAAAATAAATCCAGGATCAAAAACAAAAGTGTCATTGAATTAAGTTTTCCTGTTATGGAATATTATTTAACTGGGCAAAGATGTGTTACATTTTTTTGTATGCTGCAGAATATTACTTTAACTGTATAAAGGCGTGTTGCTTTTGTTTTTGCTGCATTTTTTTAATTCAGTAAAGATGTGTTGCATTTGTTTCACCTTGCCTGCCTAAGGCACCTGATTGGTCTAATAAAGAACTGAAGGCCAAATGCTAGGCAGGGGAAGAATAGGTGGGACTGGTGGCCAGGAGAATAAATGGGAAGAAAAATCTAGGCTCTGGAGAAGGAGGAAAAAGAAGGGGGAGAGAATGAAAGTCACTTCCTGGTCAAGAAGCCAGGCAGCCACTAGCCAGCCAGGCATAGAGCCAACAAGAAAGCAAGGAAAGGTAAACAGCACACAAGGCAAATGACAGATAAAGAGAAACAGGTTAAGTTCAAAGAGCTAGCCAGAAACATGCCTAAGCTAGGTCGAGCATTCAAAACTAATAATAAGTCTCTTTGTCATGATTTGGGAGCTGGTTGGTGACCTAAAAGAAAAAGCTTGGCACACTTGTGTTTCTATATCTATGGAATGAGTAGTGTTTTCTGAAATAAAACTTGACTTGTCATTGCATATTCTTTTCTCATCACAAATACTTTTGAGCATGTACACTACCAAAGGAGATCCAAGTATTTGCAAGTTTAGAAAATGTTCCATGGCTGGAATAATGTGGCATTAGCCATCTCAGCAGAAGAAATTGTCAGTTTATGATTCCAAAGTTGAATTCCTAACACCCATTGTCTGGCCATACTGTCAAATAATTTGGTTCTATGATCAACTAAAAATAACAGAAATAAAATAGAGATCTTTTTCATTCATTCTGTACTTTCATTCTAACTAACCTTCTAAACAAATGCAAAGAAATATAAGTTAAATGAACATTACCCAAAACAATTGAACCAGAAATATTTTTGAATTCCAGAATAATTTTGAATTCCAAATTTGAACTTGAATTCCTTGGCTTTGTAATGTTTGCCTTTGTTTGTGATATACGGAATCATTGCCTAAAGAAAACTTTATTGATATTTCCAATACACTTAATATAGATGAGAAGAAAGCAAATTGACATTTTTAGTACCCATGTATTTGACTGGAACCACAGGATGAGAAATGGAGAATTTCCTAGCTTGTTTTACCACGTTGACTCTGAAAGAAACAACTTGACCTCTTGTCCAAGAGTACGGAAAGACCATCACTGTTTCCTGAGAGATTTCAATTTCATCACACCAAGGTGACTCTCTGACTTAATATTATTTCTCTCCCTTTTGGAATATGAATTTAAAACTCCCATTCTTTTGACAATTGAAATGAATTAGGATAACTTTGTCTGGATTTTATGTTAATTTTGCAACATAATCTCACATTCACAAAAATTATTATAATCCTTCAAAAGCTGAATCTTTCTTAGTTTCATAACCTAATGCATCCACCTTCTTCAATCAAGATACTGATATCTCTGAATAATGTAAAGGGATCTAAGTGCTTCTCCCAATAATTCAGATTTAAACTTTAAATGCGGATTTTGTACTTTCTCCACAAAAACAAAATCACCTTCAAAATTCTAATAATGCAATAAAATTTCCATGAAGACATTTAAATGTTAAATCCAAGATGTATGGGCAAATCAAACTATATTTTGTGAGTTTTTAACTATTTCATCCAAAAGTGGGTGTAAAAAAATACATTTTCAAATCTAATTACTCTGTTTGTCTGTTGTAGAGCATATCTTATGGAAAAACTGAAAAGAATGATTAATCAAGAGTGACTTAACATGACTCATGACTAATCATATAGCCCTCGGAAATTTCTGTGAAGTTTTTTAAGCTAAATGAGAAAGAAACTAGTTACAGCAACAATGTTTGCCTGTTACTTAGAGAGGTTGAGGACTCCAGCAGGGGGCAATCATCTAAAATAGTAAAACTCTGGGGATAAACTAATATTCAACCATGTAACATGGGTATTAAAGTATTTTGTATAGGTTTCCAGAATTGCGTACAAATGTAAAAGTGGCAAGGAGTTGGTATTAGTTTAGTCAAATGTTTATGAATTGATAAATACAGGCAATATTAATTCATGATTTAGACATTTAAGGTTTTAATATACTGTGAAAATTACAATAAGCACAAAAAGTAACCTGTCAAGAATAACATGATTAAGGGAAATAACTATAATAATGCAATGCAATTTGCAATCCATATGTAGTATACAGTATCAGATGTTATACAAAATAATAACCATTGTAAAGATAAATTATAAGCACTAAGGAGAGAAACAGAATGCCTCACAAGGAAGTAAGAGGAGAATCTAAAATCATGGGTGTCTTGTAAGAGAGGTTAATTTCTATATGTTTTTACAGACTTAGAATGCCCTAAGAACAAAATTAAGACTAAGACTAATCTGACAACTTTTGAGAAATAAGGAAAACAAATACATCAGATTAGACTTGAGAATGCAGAGTCAGTCAGGCTTTGGAGGATTAACTTGGGATCAGTTCAAGTTCACATGCAGAACAAGAGATATAGAAAGGAAAATAAAAGAGGAAAAGCAGTATAGGAGTAAGTAATGCTTGTGGTGATAAAGTTGGGCTCAAATAATGAATCACTTGATAACTGGAGATGATGACAATGGACCAGGCACACACTAAGGTCATGTAGAAGGATATGTTTATGATAACTGAGTAACTATTCCTTGACCCTAGGCATTAGGTTTGGAGAAATACATAAGATTATAAGGGAATGGAATTCACTCTACTGAATTTCATTGCTCAGGTGCCTGGCTCAGATGCCATTGGTCTAAAACCAGCCTTCTCTTCATCATTCCTACAGGCATATTATGGCCAACTTCCTTCAGTTAGATGTCAGAGCCAGATATATGTAGGTGTAGGCACAGACTTCAGTTTTCTACTCAAATATCTCTTCCATTTTTTTTTCATGAGGTTTGGTTATCATCTATAAATGGAAATGAAGTAACACACAAGTGAATTTAATCAGCTGGGGTATCATTCTATATGAACAGGAAGAGCTAGAAATATTAGACCCAGTTCATATCCATGAGACTAAAGAAATAAATTAAGAAAATTTGCAATGAATAAAACCATTATTTTAAATTATTAAAACTAGCACTAAAACCAATTGAATAATGTTCCATTTTATTTTCTACAAAGGAGTGATAATTATCAATAAGAAGGATAAAAATATATCACCAAAGTGTGTACCATATCACTACACCCTTGTTACCCTATCTGAGAGGGGATTGAGACAAGTTAAAATGGTTGAGAGAACTGAGAATTTTAAAGGACAGTTGTGGACCATGGCTTTTTAATTTCTGGATATCATCAAGATATAGAAAAGGCGTCCAGACACTTGCATTTACACACATCTACAGCACTTAAAACACACACACACACACACACACACACATACACACACACACACACACACACACACACATACATGTAGCTACGCCTTTAAGACCTGGAGGGCTGTACATACAGGCAGTGATGAGGCAGTCATGCGTTTGGGTTTACAACCAATGAGAAGGCAGAACAGAAAGACTATATAAAGACAAACACACAGGAAGTAGGTCTCTTCTCTTTCAGAGAGGTAGGACCACCGCAGGAGGAAGGGTAAGGTTTTAGCTCTGAGCTCTGACCTCTTGGCTTTCTTCTTTACATTGGTTCGGTGTTTCTTATTTAATAAGACGGTTGGTTACATCTACACACACACACACACACACACACACACACAAACACACACATGATATTCAAGTTTCATATAAAACACAGACGAAGTAGAGGTATTGAGAACCTATTTAAGCTAGTTCCATTTGAACACTAATGGTAATCTGATGATGAGCATAAAAATAGAATCAAATTGTATGTTGGAAGTGATATAACTGAAATCATGGTTTTAAAGTATCACATTTAACAGTTTTATTATACAGATCACATAAACATTGCACACAATGTAGAGAATTAAGCATGGTATTGTGAAGAATAAACAAATTATTTGCTTATCCCCTACACTACTTTGATTCCATTACAATAAAGATAAATGAGCCATCTAATTTCCATTCAGACCTGTGTTTCCTGTTCTAAGAAAGCAGAATATAAGAGAGAAGCCTGTGTCTCATGCACAAAAAGCTAGGTAATTTGGGAAATTGTTTTTAATTTTGGATTATGAAGCAATTGGCAAGCTGAAGTACTAATATGCAACATTCTTGCCACCATAAAACATTTATCACAGCTCCATAACCTCCAAAATTCTACTCTGGGAATGCTTATATTATAGGAGAAGTGGTAATTCATGTTCGTGTCACTGTTCATTGAGTGTGAATGGTGTTAGATGAAGGACTACAGTGGTCTGACTAGGATTCTATGGAGGAGCGGAGCACAGCGGACTCAACAGAGCACTAGACCTCTGTGCTGAGTTAGTAGCAATCTCAGGACACGCAATCCATGGTCTGTGACCTAGGGCCAGTCATCTCACTTCTCTCTGTCCACTTTCCCCAACTCTCAAATGAATATTACATTGACTTATATAAGGATAATCTGGGAGTCGGAAAGTAGGATGTTAAAGTGCCCTTTTCCCTTTAAATAGTAAAGAAAAAAAAAACATTTAAAAAATTATCTTCCACCTTATAAATAGTTTTCGCTTGTTTAACTGCTATATAAGTATTTTTACTGGAGTTAATTGTAAAAGACGCTAGTAAAATACAGTTTTAAGGACAAAATGCTTGAAGTATCCAACTTATATGATCTGAACTTTACACACTAAAAACACATTTTTGTGTTCTGCTCCAAGAAAATGAGTCTCTAAACAGCTACTAATGCTGAGAGAAACGGAAAACAATTCAGTGTAGTCTACTTAGCATGGCAATTTAAACATACCTCTGACTATGAGATGTAATTCACAAGGGCACATTTCAGCATAATGGTAGTCAAAAATGTGCTGGTTAGGAAAAATGTCCATTGGAACTGGATTTTTTTTCCTGTTGTTTTGTGGAAAATATAGGAGTCAGTGTTTCATATTATTAGGTGTCAAAGACCATAGCAACCGAATTTCAGGAGTGATGAAAGAGAGAGCAGTCAGATGGGATGCGTCTTGAGATGGGTATCTGGCCAAATATGACATAAAAGAGAAGCCAGAATGGGCACCAAAGGGATCCGCATCACAGTCAAATAAGTGTTACTAAAATGTGAGCATTTCTAAAGGGAAGGCTCAGTTATCTGTCAGTCACCATTGCCTTGTCCTATACCTCCTATACTATTATACCTCCTATTCAATTCGGTGAAACTTGAATTTCAGTTTTGATATTTATTTAGCACAACTTTGGTCATTTAACACGAACACTGATTTAGTTGTTTAACTTGAAGGTGACTGAATGCTTAGATTGCCTATTTTATAGGTAGAAAAAAATGGCCATGGAAGTGTATTTTTAAAGACATCTGAGAAGGTTTTCGGACCACTATTTGTTTCACCAATAACTAAAACAACAAAGACAATCTTAGGCACCATTTTCCCTAAGACTACAAGCAAGCCTTGCCTATTGACAAAGACTACTGGCCCCACACAGCATGGGGAACAGGAAAAAAATCTTTAAGGAAAACACAGACTTGCCAGAAACACAGTAGGGAAACTGAATGTTGGAAGCAGAAGGCCCTCACTATTTAGAATAAAATAGCACCTTTTCAGAAGAGTGGTAAGGAAGGGAATCTGAAAAGAGTGAGAAAGTCACTAGCTTTTATCACTACAATAAGCAGAAAAGGTTTTAGGGATCAAGCATGATTAACAGAGTATGGCCTGTGCCATCTTGGTGACAAATTTGAAAACCCAAGTGATTATGAAAATTATTGAATTTCTTTTATTGAATGTATTAATTTATTTTACATTGCAACCACAATTTCCTTCCCTCCTTCCTATTTCCTGCCCCCTCCTCTCTACATCTCTACCCCTCTCCTTAACCTCCTCCTCCTCTGTTTTTATACAGAAAGAGGCAAGCCTTCCATGGGTTTTGACAAAACATGGCATATCAAGTTGTAGTGAGAATGAGCACCTCCCCTTGTATTAAGGCTGGGCAAGGCAATCTAGTATGAAGAAAAGGTTCCCAAGAGCCAGAAAAAGCATTAGGGGCAACCTCTACTCCCATTTTTAGGAGTCCCACAAATAGACCAACTACACAACTGTCACATAAATGCAGAGGTCTTAGCTCAGTCCCATGCAGGCTCCCTAGTTGTTGGTTCAGACTCTGTGAGTTCCTATGCTAGGTTAGTTGTTTCTTTGGGTTTTCTTGTGACATTCTTGACCCCTCTGGCTCCTAAGGTCCTTCCTCCCTCTCTTTAATCTCTACTGAAAGTCAGTTTTCTAAATTGATGTTGGTCAGAATTCAAACAATAAATATGCACTTTTTGTCTCATCATTTTCATTTTGGCATAAAATTTTCTATGTATACTGCAGTGATGTAAAATTTGCTCTGTTCTTATTATTTGTCTTTTGGAGATGAACAAATATGGTTGGTCACTTTAGTACATATGTTTTAATATAGCTTGTGCTACTTTAAATGAAGTAAAAAAGAAATGGCAAAGTAGAGGACAACAAAATCTGCCTTAAACTAGCTTTTTCTCAGGATCTTAACATCCAATGGCACATAAAGAGAGTTAAGGGTATGACCTTAACATCCAATGGCACATAAAGAGAGTTGGAAGCCTAAAGAGTTGTCCCACAGTGTGACTAGTGCAAAGATCTTTTCACCAGGGCCTAATGGATGTCCTAATATATTCTGATCCTAAACTTTGGACTCTTCCCTTATTGGTATTTCATAGGGACCATAAAAGAGAGCACAGACACACAGAGAGATGAGTGGAACCATGCAGGAGATCATGGTCTATGCAATGGGTGATTACTTTAACCACCATTCCTTCTACTTATCCAACTAGTAACCATCATTCCTTCTACTAGTCCATCTTGGCACACTTGTATCATGTGTGCAGTTTGCTTTCACACCTACCAAGCTCATCATTGCATGGTCCTAGTAACCTGAATAGGTTAATAGGGGATGGAAAAGGACAGGCACATGTACATCCAGCTGGCATTGGGTAGGGTATACTCACTCTAATATAACTACTATGCAACAACCCGAGACCCCAGAGAGTCTCTTATGTACAGCAGGAAAGGGTTAGTTAGTAGAGGGTTAGTTAGTCTTAGTGAGAGGACTTTGTAGATGAGCAATCTCCATTTGCAGTCATCCAGGAAGAGGAAGGTTCAGTTGCTAGTTTTTACACATTCTGTCAATGTCTACACAGCAACCAGATGAAGACTTTGCAAATTCCCATGGGTCTGAGGCCTTGGCCTTTGTCAACAATACACATTAACTCAGGACTTCATCTGTTCCCTACACATCCACTCAGGGCTTCATCAACTCCCTCCACATACCAAAGTAGAAAAATTGAAGTTTTTTTTTTCATTTTTGTTCTCTCTCCTCCTCCTGTTTTTTACATCCCAACATAAGCATACTTTCAGTGTGAGTTTGAAAATAATATAAAGATAAAAATAAAAATTACATAGGCTTAATAGCTAATTTTGGTTTTTAAATATATTTATAATGAAGTCTTGTGATGCTTATTATAAACTCATTTGACTATAATTCACTTCTTATCACCTTAAACCCAAGTGCAGTAGTAGGCATAGTAAAGGATATTTGAAATTTAAACTCACTTTCAGGAATATGCCATGATCCCTGCTGGACATTTACTTGGTGACTTATAGGTAGAAATTAGCTGAAGCTGAGATGAATCTCAATTCAACAGAAGTAAAGAGTGGATTTTGGGTATAATCATAATACCACTTAGGACATTCGTATTGCATTTATGGACTTCACTAAGTAATTCAATGAATATGTGATAGTTGAATGGATGATGAATATGTATGGAAAGTACATGACCTAGGCAAGTAGAAATCTATTTTAGAAAAGAGTAAAAAGAAATTGAATTATATGTGACTCAACATAGCAATTTGCAATCATAATAATACTTTTTAATTTTGCAAATTGGAGACACAGTAGGTGTCCCAAGTCATTTATTAATATTAGGACAGGTGATCTTGAACCTCTTAGAGACTGTTGTCTTTAAAATCATATCTCTAATTCACATTTCAATTATCAATCCAAGTCCTGGCACTCAAGTATTATGGATTAAAACTTTTCTGGGTCACATTAAATTTTGTCTAATTTATCAGCACCATGGTACAGAGTTATTGTGGCTGAGTACTGAAAATCACTGCAGCAAAAAACTAATACTTTTATTAATGTGTATAGGCTATGATGAATTCTTGTGTGAATTTTACCTGGGAGACATGAACAAATGTGTACTCACCCTAGAACATCACCATAGACAAGATACATGAGTCTACCAAAATCCAGACTGTTGAAGCTGTGAGTTTATCAGCATCACTTAAGGGTGTAAGGGTGATAGGTCCCTTATAAGAGAATGGATGGCTGGAAGGCATCTACAGAACTGCAAAATCTTCCTCAGCATGGGTGAGGATTCCTGAAAGGTGCCCCCCGGAGCTTCCTGCACAGCTTGCCCTCTGTCCCACTGAGCAGCCTCCTCTCTCTTACCAAATGTTTGGTGCTTTTAGAATGTCAAGAGTTTTTTGAACATTTTAACTTTCTGAGCTTCTTAAAGTCTCCTGATTTTTGAATTCCCCATGCTTTCTAATTGTGTTAGCATCTTGTGTCTTAAAATCCCCACTCCCTGGGAGAAAATAGTTACAACACTCAACTAGAGATCATAAGGATCCACAGTTCGCTATCTATCTGATTTTCATATATACATCTTACTATGCTGTATAGGTATATTTTGGGATTTATGTTTGGGTAAATGTTAACAATTGAACTATTGCTTATAAGATAATTTCCCTCTGGAGAGGGAAAAAATTAATTTTATCCAATAGAGTGACACTGGGTATATCACCCATTCCATGACAGCCTTCATATACAACAGTAGTTGACCAAAATATACCGATCTCCTCAGTTTTCTATGTGCTTTTATTTGGTTCCAGTTTTCTTTTTTTATGTATGATTTTATTACATTTTCTTGGTTGGGGAGGTTGTACATTGAATTTTTGTTTTTTGAAAAAGAAGTTAAAGAGGGGTAGATAGGAAGGGGAAGAGGATCTGGAAGGCCTTGGGGGAGGGGCAGCATATGATCAAAATATATTTGAAATTAAAATTGTTTTAAATAATAAAAAAAATTTAAAAAAATATTGGGTGTATTGAGATACCAGTTCATAGAGATCCTTATCTTTCTCTAGCAACAACATGAGGAAAGTTTTCAGTGCGTTCTTGATGCAATATGCTGCTTCATCACTGACTAAACAATGCCATGGGGGGAACCATTCAAAGCCATGAGCTTAAATAAAGTTTATTCTCTCTATGAAATGAGTCGCTCACTTATTTGGGCCACATGATGGATAGCAACCAGAAGCTAAATATTCAAAAGAAGGGGAATAATGAAAACATATTTTGCATTTAGATAAAGCCTCTTTGAAAACCTAAGCTTCAATCAACCAGGAGACAGAGATCCAAGGTCAAATGAAATTAGAGAAGCAAAGAGAAGCAGGTTCCCAAGGGCACAGGGACTTGTGTGTCTCTCAAGAAACATTATTATCTTTCAACCAGACCTTCCCCTTCAGCTGATTATAATTTTTTTCTTTGTGGTATCTATTTCTACCTCTGAGTTAAATCTTAGTTTGATTAATTTTGGTCATTTCCATTAAAACTGATGACATATAAGGACAGGGAAGTTGGGTGGTTTATACTTATTACTCCCTATAGTAGAAAAGGTGGGTGCTTAATACCATTATTGAATAATTAAATAATGTCCCTATATATCCAATGATAATATACATTCAGCAGGTGCTCAAAAATATTGTATTGCATTAATTTGCCATTGCTCCTTCATTTCTTAGGTACATGTTTTAAAATGATAACATCAAACATAGTTACCACAGAATGTGGTTTATGGAGTTATGGTGATATTTTATTTGTACTGAAGTGTGATTTTATTTGTATGTTAACAAATAAAGTTGCCTGGGGGTCAGAGCTAATAGCAAGCCATAGCAGAAGCTGGGCAGCGGTGGTGGTGCACACCTTTAATTTGAGCACTTGGGAGGCAGAGCTGGGCAGATCTCTGTGTGCTCAAGGATACAGCCAGCATGGAGACACACGCCTTTACTCTCAATACCAACCATAGAAGACCTGGAGGTCTGTATAGATGGGCAGTGACAAGGAGGTCATGTGGTAGGGTTTACAACCAATGAAAAGGCAGAATAGAAAGTTAATAAAAAGGACAAACACACAGGAAGTAGTTCTCTTGCTGAGGAGGACAGTAGTGGCAGTGAAGGGTAAAGTTTTTAGCTCTTAGCTATCGCTCTGACCTCTTGGGCTTTCATCTCTGCATTGGCTTTGTGTTTCTTTTTTAACAAGACAGTTACATCTACATGGAGTCTTAAGTTTTTGCTGTCCATTTTGCCATATACTATTATGTCATTCTAAACATTTCTTTCTTCTTTATTAGTTATTTACTCATCAGAGGGTAAATTCAGTAAAACATATACATGTTAAACGTGTCAATGTATACCAGTAATTTAGAAGTACTTTTAGGACTTATTTTAAAGATTTAAATAATGGAGTGAATTTCTAAAAATTCAGACCGTGAAAATCAACTCATTTTTGTTGATACAAAAATACATCAATTGAACCTAGAAATCATCTTATAGATTATCTGCCCACAATAGGTCCCTCAGTCCTGGTGGATTAAACCAGGAGTGAACACATGTTAGGCAAGCACTACACCAGAGAGTTGCATCTCCAGCTCTTTTTTAATACATGGTTTTGAAACAGGGTTTTATTAAGTTCTCCAGGCAAACTCACTCTGTGAATTTGCAAGACCCACTCTGTGAAACTGCAGTTTAAGTACAAGCAGGCATAACTTCCAATTGTTTAATATCCTTAAAAGAGTTAGAAATGAAAAGAACTCACTAAAATGGTTCCTAGGTAAAGATAGCTATGAAGATATTAAATAAATCTAACTTAAATATCTTTTATTGGGTGGCATATAAATCTTCATAGATATTAAAGAAAAATATTTTAGCAATCAATTATTGAATTAATTTTCCCATAAATAAGCTGAGGAATCATCGCTTCTATGAACACATATGCACTGGGACTCATGCTGGCTGACTGCTTGCACACAACTTGATCTGGTGGTTCTCTAAGGCCATCATTCTTTTGGTTCTTTAGATTAGAACCACACAATAAATTCATTCAGTGTATCAGCTATATTGTGCTAAAAATTTATAAAATTTTAAGTTTATAGAAATTCACCTTTTTAGGACTCCAAAAGCTCTATATTATAGGCTATAAAGGCTAATTATGGCTGCTACCTAATGATTATAAAGCCCTTAATCATATTATAAATAGGTGAAAATTTTAGATTGAATTCAGTTGTCTTAAAATAATTTTCTTCAGCCAAAAATCCAGCAAGACATTGGAAATGTGATTACACACACACACACACACACACACACACACACACAAACAAACACACACAGAATAACATTTTTTCAAAACCAATGTTCTGAGAGCAACAGGAAATATACATAGCCAATTTGATGTTTATCTGTTCATTTACTTAATAGTCCTTATTTATTAAGCTTATTATTTTAGAAAAAAGCATATTGAATCATAAATTATAATAAAATTATTTAATTAAAAGACAAACTAATATAAAAGTGAGATATCGCCGGGCGGTGGTGGTGCACACCTTTAATCCCAGCACTCGGGAGGCAGAGGCAGGCGGATCTCTGTGAGTTCGAAGCCAGCCTGGACTACCAAGTGAGTTCCAGGAAAAGGCACAAAGCTACACAGAGAAACCCTGTCTCGAAAAATAAAAAAAAAAAGTGAGATATCTAAAATTTTTAAAATATTTTATTGATTTAATAAACAGTATAACATTCACTAGATTATTTCTCCAATAAAAAATTAGTATAAAATCCAATGGCAGCATGTTCTTATATCATGTGCTTTGTATATTCACAGAATTCATGGCTCCCTCCCAGACACATTAACTCAGAGCTTCTTTTTATAATACATTAAATTAATGTCTCTATATTTTTCTACTAGAATATGAAACAAGTGATTTATTATTTACTTGTACCTACTCAAATAATGTTCTCTAACATAATAACCTAAAATCCTTTTCAGTATGATGCATTTAAACACTGAATGCTCACCTTCAAAGGAAAGGGACTTCACAAAAGATAATATTATCAGAAATTATATGAATTTGCCATATGCCAAATATCAATGCCCTTGAGTTATGACAGATGTTCATGCTCAGAATCGTCTGATCCTTACCCAAACCAGGAAAAAGCTGTATTACCATACTTCTTATTTTAAGGGTAATAATAGTGATATTCAGAGAGGTTAAGAAGTTTCTCCTATTGCAAATGAGAGAAGATGCAAGAAGGGAGTCCTTTCTCATTCGAAGCTACAAAGTCATGTGACCACGAGAAAGGCTCTATTCCAGATTATTGCTCTTATTTATCCATGACTCCTCTACCTAAATATGATTATCAGAATCCCTTTTGTGTAACTAACAGGTAAATCACCAAGAAAGTGAACACACTCAAAGTCAAACACATAAATAAATATATAAAGGATATATAAAGATGATTTTGATTGATGTCTATAGATTGATAGGGTAGTTATGATGCCATTTTAATTTTCTAAAATACACCTCATTATTGTTCCAATGGTTATCATGGGTTCCTACTATGTGCAAATCGTTGTCAGTTATATATCTATACACATATATGTATATAATATTGATTATTGTCTCACATTTTCCGGAGGTATATAGCTTGTATCTATGAATGAATATATAAAGATCTGAATCTGTGCTTCCCCACTGAGGCACTGTACACCTGGCAGTAGGGCATTTAATTTCTGTAGCAAATGTAATTTTTCCTGTGGGTGAGTAAACATGGCATCAGAAGATATCTATTCTTTCTTATGCATGCTTCTAAGTTTTCTCAGGATTTCACATGGAAATCCATTTTTTTCTTACTCTAGAAAATTTATTGCTAGCACCCCTCACCCCCCCCCAAAAAAAAAAAGAGTGAAAAAAGTACAACAGACTTCATGGATATTTCCAGTCAAAAAGTACTTTTCTGGAGTGAGTATCACCAAGTCAAAAAGTTAACTCACTGTAGTAAGTAAGGAAAAAGGACCGAAAGAGAAAACTGGTAAGTTGCTCACAAATGTTGGAGTGAAGACAGACCTTGGAATAAAAAGATAAGGAATAGAATGGTCCAGAGCCAGAATTTACAGACTTGTTTGCTGTCTTCCATGACAAACATACAGGACGCATTGTTGCGTTCTTACACACTCGTGTTTTTTTTTTTTTCTTTTCTTTTCTTTATTCTTGCATACAATACATGTCAACTGCTATTTCGTCTCCCTCCATTCCTCCCAGTCTCTGCTCACCTCCTCTTTCCCCCCAAATTCACCACCCCTCTCCATTTCCCTTAGAAAAGAGCAGACCTCCAAGGGATAGCCACAGAACATAGCATTACAAGATGCAGCAGGACTAGGCACAAAACTTTATATCATGGCTGGTGGAGCCAACACAGTAGGAGGAAAAGGCATCCCTATTGCAACACACTGAATTGTAAGTCAAGATGGCTTTTAACAAACTCCGGCCTTTTTCAAGATAGAGACTGCCCTCAAGACTGCTCCATGAACACAGATTTGAAGACCAGAGGGCTAACAAACACAGCAGCTACATCGTGGTAGGTTTGAGGAAGCTATAAGCTAACCACATCTGTGAGAATGAAGAGTGCAGCATAGTGACCAGCCAGCAATGTGTGTGCAAGGTTGCGGACCAGTGAGGCAAGTAGTGGTGGACGGTGGAGGTCAGCCTCGAGCACAGTCGATCAGAGATGAAAGGAGTAGGGGTTCTTCAACTGAACCCCACACTGGGAAGGCAGCGTGCACACAGAACAGAATCACTCCCTCCCTGGCTGGAACAGCGGAACAGGCGGAGTGTGGGACTCTCTAACTGGCCCGCTAAGAAAAGTACCTCTGTCTTTGTCCAGTTACTGCTCTCAGATACTATTAAGAATAAAAGAAGTTCATTTGCGTTTTCCTGTCTCGGGACCCCTCTTACTCTTGTGATATTCTTTCACGTTCTGAAAGCTCACTTTTTAAAGCGTGTTTCCACTTTCTGTATTATGGCCATGTGATTCATCTACACCAGCATGCAATCACAAAGGAGAGCCACTGTCTCAGGCTGCCTTTTTGGACCAGTTTAGTTTGGGGGCCCTCAGGTCCCTGTTTCAAGCATAACTGCACCACCATTGTTTTATTCCCCCCCTTCTTTCTTCTATTTAAATTTCTTTTCTGCTATCTTTATGGCATGAGAGGCTAGTTTCAAATTTACTGCAATGGTCTAAATATTTCTTTAAAAATACTTTCATTTGTGGCTTTGGATACTAGCTTAGTCAGTCAAGTGCTTGCCTGGCAAGCATGAGGCCCTAAATTCAATCCTCTATAATCCACACATTTTTTTAATGCCATGCGTGTCAGCAGACTTGTGATGCCAGTGATGGGGAACAAGAGACAGGTGGCTACCCGGAGCTTACTGGACACCCAGCTAGCTTAGTGAGCAAATTCTGGTCAATAAAACTCCCTTTATCCAAAATCAATATGTACGTGAACTGAAAAGACAGCCAAGGCTTTCCTCTGGCCACCACAGGCATGTTCATATTTATGTGTGTACCTATCCTTGCATATATGCAAACGAATACCTAAACACACACACACACACACACACACACACACACACACACACACACACACATACACACACACACACACACATGCTTGCACTTTCATTTAAATTGATGCAGTGAGTTGAATATATTTAACAAATCACAGAAAGAGTAAATGAATATATATAGCCTGGAGAAACAGATTAATATGTGGGAAACACATTAAGAAATAGATTTATGACTATGCTGTCAAAAAGTAAAACATACCAGTTGAGAAGGTGAGTTTTCCAGGCAGAACTCAGATGCTAGATGCTGGTAACACAATTTACACAGAGGATACCTGCATTCACTGTAGGACGAGGAGATGCTTAGTTACTGGGACTCCAAGGAGTCAGTGGTCTAGGAACAGCAGTCTAGACCTTTTAGATGAGCTCTATTGTGAGTATCAGGTACTCAAGGAATATGATGAAGGGAAAGGTGGCTCTCTGAATAACTTGTAGAGTTATTTCAGGCCTGATTTAGACACCCCCATGATTTCTCCTTCAAGTTCCTGCATTAAATTACTGCCCTAATCATTATGAGATGAAATGAGCCCTTTCCTCCCCAAGTTGCCTTTGGTTATGGTGTTAGTCACAGCAAAGGAAAGCAAATAAGGATAGACCCTTAACTTACTTCCATATTATTCAAAATGTAGTGATTGAATATTTACATAGCCAACCCTGTTCACCCTTAGTAGTGTATTTGGAAAGAATGGTCCATCTGATTAATATAGACACAGAATATTATCGCACTCATGAAGGTCAGCCAAAGCATTGCATGTCTCTTTATGATCAGGTTCTAATGCAGTATCCTGACTATTTTCCCAGTATTTTTAAATGTCTGTATGCTTTTGCTTATTCCTAGTCATTATATATATATATATATATATATATATATATATATATACATAAAACAGTTTGCAGTTATTATGATAAAATGAAGATAAGTGAGATTAGATACAAATTATGTTTAGTATTCATAGTTAATAGCCTACTAATAGTAGTAAGCTGATTTTAGTGTTTTCCTGTTCCATGGCTATATAAGAATAGACTTATTATTTTTAGAAAATGCCAACTTCTCAAATGTACTTTATATGAATTATAGAACTTAGATATTATTTTAGTAATTCAATTCCCATTTAACTGTCTCTTAGCAACTTGAAAATCTTAGTAATGAAATAAATGTAGAGTTTGCATTTGCATTTCGATTTTATTTACAAACTCAACATAATGACTCTAAATTATGTGAATCTTCATTACTCAGTTTTGTGCAGTGCAATTTTGGTGAGGACTCTGTAAACGACATTCCTCATGGGTGATCAAGTAAGCATGATTGATCATTTTCTCCCTTTCACATCATTTTGAGCTGAGAAGTTTTGCCTAATCCCCTGTTTGTATGACTACGTTTAAAAGCAAGGCTGTGTGGATCATGTGTTGTTCAGCCAGCACATCCTCAGTGTGTGCATTTCTTCATGCTTACAATACAATGCTTGCCTAGTTATATTAGAATCTATCCAAGGAAGTGGCACTGAGCTGTGTCCTATTTCATTCTAATATGCTAAATTAAAGACTCTGTAAAGAACAGGTGCGTGAAGGCATGCTTGAAGCATTAAGCAAGTGTCTCCAGGTTGCTGTTTCCAGGAGACTGCACTCAGGGATCCATGCATCAAGGATACAAAATCAGATGTTAGAATGCTTAGATTCAAATTCACTTATGCCAGTCTATTCTCATGTATGGATAAATTAAAAGTGATTTATTCCACATTAATTTAGCCAACATACAGTTACTGCTGGTACTAATATCATCTATTTTCAAGACAATGACCTTGATGTGCACTGCAATTAAGTGAACTATATGGTTCATAGGGGAACAATAATTTATGAGACACATTCACCCTCCTCAACACATTATTTACAATTCACCTGAAAGAACATTGATATTCATTTAATCAAAAATAGGTCAGATAGTCAAGGGTAAGGATGATATACATTTTGTAGAGAGGCATGCAGACTTTTGTAATAGAGACATGGAAAAAGAACTGATAACCAACAAAACTAACAACCCTATTGTCATCAGTAGATGTAACCAGGTGTCAAGTCTCCTAAAGCCATTTTAACTTTGTATGAATCTTATCCCTTCCTCATATATAGATCTTTCTGCCTGGCCCTTGAAGAGGGAGGATGGTTGCCTCATATCTATCATGCATATACAAAAAGACCAACACTAGAGAAGTTTCTGCCCTGCTTCTTTCATTTCCAGCTACCTGAATGGTTCCCTGAGGATGCTCAGTCTGTACCATAGCAACACATTTTCTCTGGCTATGTCATAGAACAACATTAGAATTTTCTTCTAGAATTACAATGCCAAGCATATCAATATACTACTGGCTCACTCTCTGATAACTGGAGAGACAGAAAAAGTGAATATGATCTAGAGTTAATACTACTATTATGTGAATGACTGATGATGAGTTTTAGGATATATAGAAGCCAATGTTGGAAATTTCACTAATGAATAAAGAGGGAGGAACTGATAATATCAGTGAATCATCCCCAAAAAATTGTTGCATAAAGATGAACAACATTTGTGCTTATTAGCCCATGAAAGAAGCACCCGGCTTACAAGGGCCCCGCACAGTTCTTAGGACTCGATATCTTTGAATGCAACTGGATTATGAAACAATCTTTACCAAATAAGAACGATTTGTGCATTTATTGCTATTTATTTAACTTCCATTATTACAATGCATAATTTTATTATTTTTATATAACTTGCACAGATAACTCTTTTCTCATTATCTTTTGGGATCTAAGGATGTGTTCACATTTTGACAAAGTTATCTCGATTTAATATACATATTTAAACGGGTTTTCCTTGTTTTGCTTCTAGCAATGTCATTATTTACACAGAACAAGCTTACCACAAAGACTTAAATAATTAATTTCAGTTTACTTCCTAGCAGTGAAAAGAATAGTATTGAGAACATAGTTCAACTTATCATTTTTCAGTTACATTCTGTTATCTAAAATATCAACAAGCAATGTTACCAGTCATCACAAATACTTAACACTTTCCTTAATGATTTGCCCCATTAGGGTGCAAAGGAATAAATGAGGGAGAGTATGTTTAGATGCTTAGTAAACACAAGCTAAAATGTCACCTTTATTTAAAGTCATAGAAGTTATAAAGCACTTGTGTGCAGTCTCCTATTCATGGCACACTGAGCCAGTGATGTACACTGTAGACCTTTTCTCTCTAGTTAGTACTATATCATACACATTCCTTAGGAATAGGATTTAGTAATATCTTGAATTCAGCAAAAACTGAGATGCTTCACAGTTTTTAATTTTTTTTTATTTAGTTTTTTCCAGGACAGGACCAACACTACAGCTCAGCTTGCCAAGGAATTAGTATGTAGACCAGACTGGCCAACCATGGCAAACCTGCCTAGGCCTCTTCATTGCTGGGCTTAGAGGCATGAGCTACCATGCCCGGCTTTACTTTACTGGCCCCTTACATTATTGAAGCTAATGAAACTCACGGGATATTACTTTGATGACATAAGTATTTGATTTGGTTTGATGAACTAATATTTCTGGCAGATCTTTATTAACTTCCTTCTCATTTTATGTTTTTTATTTTCAAATTCTCAACCAAAGAAAGTAGATGAGGCTTAGAAAAGATCCTGTGACATAACAATGAGAATACAGATTTCATATGCATGGGTACCACAGTAGCTTCACGTGTTTTCCCTTTGTATATGCTCATTTGCTATGGAGTTACATCAATACAGACTGTAAGACCATTGTAAGTTTCCCAGAGTCTAAACAGATGTTATATTGACAGAAAACCCAGGGCTTAGGATTAGTCATTTTGTTCTATTCTGAGCACTGGGTTTCTGCTGAAATGACTTAAGGAAAAGTTACCATGGGTAGTATTGAGGCACAAAAAGCATGTTTGGTTCAAGGTGTGATCATACACAGACTACTTTACCGCTGCTCTACCTCATGAAGGTAGCATGAAGAATGTTCTGTAAAGAGAAGGATCCAGTTTAAAAAAAAAATCACCATGCAGAATGCCCATTTAAGATATGGCAGAGAAAGGCAAATACAGTCAGGCAGTCAGTGGGCAAATACCAGGAAGGGATATGCAGGGCATGATTTTTGAAAATAGAAATTGTATGTTATCCATGGAAATATCTTTTATATTTTAATATTTCCATAGATATTACAAAGTATGACTTACATAGTACAAAGTATGCCTTTGTACTGTGGGTTTTCACTTACAGAAACCACCCTGTATATTTAAAAATGTTGTAACACTTAGAGGAAAGGCCTAATGAAGAAACCCTTCTTTAACAACACAGGAAGAAAAACAGGGAAATTGGAAATTATAGGACTTCTCTGTATACTAAAATCATTTTTATGATAATTATCTGAGAAAAACCAAGAGAAATCACTAAAATATCAAATATAAAGCAAAAGACATTAAAAATTCAGAAATAAATGAGAGCAGCAATAAAACTGAATTTACACAAAGGAAAGAATTAGTAGCATGACTTGAATTTTTAGAAATCAGTCTCATCTATCAATAAATAAATTAAAATATGATAGTGTTAATTGTGAGGGAAAATATCATGGTAAATAATTATTTTTCTATGGTTCATTCATTTACCAAGAAGATGCTTTTAAACAGTCAAGGCAGGTCTGTAGCACAATGACAGCTAAAGTCTTCTAATGCACATGTCTGTCCTGATCAATTTGGAGATGCTGTCTGGGGAGATAGATGGAGAGTGCTTCTCCTCGGTTCCAGGGGATGGCATGCCATGATTGATTACAGGATGGAAGGCTGACTCACTCAAGCACAATTGCCTCTATCTACCATGCTTTCTTCATTTCAAAGGAGAAGTAAATTAAACATTAGCACTGTCATTTCGGTGGAAAATGCCTTTTTTGAGAACCAGATCTGATGTGTCACATCAACCTACACACACACCATCTGATATATCTTCCTCTAAAATAGTATAAGGCACAGACTAGGCAGGATGTTTTCTCATACAGTTCTCTCTCTCTCTCTCTCTCTCTCTCTCTCTCTCTCTCTCTCTCTCTCTCTCTCTCTCTCTCTCTCTCTCTCTGTGTGTGTGTGTGTGTATTTGTATTTAGTGTTCTCATTGTGCATTACTGACTGTTGCATTAGAGGCCAGGCTCATAGGATCACTCAAACCTTTCTACAGGAGGCATTAGGCTCCTGGATTTGTGTAGGGTAAGATACTCTACATGGTCCAGGGACAAATGACTCACAAATGATATGCATGACATTAATTCCCAGGTCCAGCTGCACCAAAAATAAAGTACTTGCCATGACCCCAGCTGTCCACCACACCACATATTCCAGAAAAGAGGATGTGAGGAGCATATGATAGAGACCAATTTGTGATTACTCCAAATTAACTTAGTGGACAAAAAATAAAACTCAATTTCCCTCCCTTCCCAAAACCTTTAACTCTTCTGCTTTTTATAATATTGCAGGGAATAAAGTGTGTATATAGACATACTTGTTATTTATATATTATAACATATAATTATAGTATGTAAAATCCTACATTTTCAGAAACCTATAATCGATATGAAATGCCTTTCAACCCAATCATATTCTATAAATTTAGAAAAATGAAAGTGTTTCTATTTGTCTTCAAGACTTTCCATGTAATAAAAAGTATTTATTGTTAATCAATTAGCAAATACTTTACATGTATTCATCTATGATCTCCAAATTATTTCACTTTCTTTCAAAATAACATATGAAAAAACAAGTACAAAATGTAAATATCTTAGTTTTATTTAATTAAGTTCCACTTCCTTCTAAAGACATCATTTTAAGGTCTGAAATTACATATTCCTTAAATTATTTCTTTACTTGTACAAAATATTTTCTTTTGTCTCAGTATGACTCTGTTAGAGATATGAAACTTCAATATCCTTTCTTGTTCTCAAGTAGCTAATGCTTTATGAATATTTAAATATAGACTTAAATTTTGTGGCTTAAATATTAAATACTAACATGTTATGGATTTAAGCTTGAAATGTATGTAAGAGAGTTTCTAGATTTAAATCTACAAAGTATGGATGGTTATTAGACATTAGATCTAAGTAAGAAAAATGAACATTGAATATTTGAATTTGAATAGATCCTAAAGAGGAAAAGTAGGATTTCAACAGGCAAAAAGGCATGGCCAACTATGACACTCACATCCTTTGCATTATGTAGATCACTGCTCTGGAGTATATGGGTTGAGTAAGGATGAGCTTCTTTTATGGTACAGGTTTGAAGTAGATTTGGGAGGGCTTATGTTTTAGGTTAATGTGCTTAAATTTAATATGAAAATAATTCACACATGTATAAAGGAGAAGAGATGAAGAATTGGAGCTAGTAGGCAGATAAATTATACTAATATAGCAGGGATATTAAAATAAGAATGGAATTTATGAAGACAGTGGGGACATGGGTGTAAGCAGAAAAAGGTAAGTAAGAAAAATGGGTGATGAGGAGGTGACCCAGAGGATAAAGCGCTTGGCGAGTATGGGTATTAGAGTCATAGTATTTGGAAGGCAGAAATGGGGATCCCAGAGAAAAGCTGACTAGATTAGGTAGCCAGGATTGGCAAACCCTAAATTCAACACCAAACCCTGCCTCAATGAATAAATAGGATAGTCATTGACAGGGACGCCTTGTGCCAGCCTCAAGTACACATGCATACGCTTGCACATGTACCCACAGATACATGTGTGCCCACACACTTTCATGAACACAGGCCTAAGTTCTTGGATAAAGAGGATCATATTACAAAGTAATTTTATTTTAAGCAAATGGTAAAATTGAAAATACATCTTATGGATTATTTAGAGATAGGCAAGATAAATGAAATGTTTTGTTCACTGTATCTGAAACAATTTCTATGATATTATAGAATTTCATAATTCATAGATAAAGAAAGTGAAATACCTTCTAAATAGCTTCTGGGATAAGTATTGTATTAGACAGTTTTGCATGTATTATTTGTGTGATCAAAATAAATGATGACTAATATTATATTTATTTATATATAAGGAAACTGGGTGAGGTGAGATTCACTTAAAGTTTTTTTTTTTTGATAAACAATTTGTAAGAGTTTAGCAACTAAGTTTTCAAAAATCTTGAGACAGATTCATTTTTATCAGTATGGCCTACAATAGTGGTTCTCAACATGTGTGTCTTGAACCCCACAGGAGTTGCATATCAGATAGTTACATTAAGATTCATAAGAGTAGAAAATTTACAACTATGAAGTAGCAAGAAACAATTTTATGGCTGGGGATCACCACAACATGAGGAACTATATTAAAGGGTCCCAGCATTAGATACGTTGAGTACCACTGGCCTACAGGAAATAGGATAATTCTAATTAACTTAAGTCTCCATGCAAGGAAAAGAATGTGTAAAAGTCACAGAATACATTTGGATGTGCTCTGAAAATGTCATGGCTTAAGTCACTCATGGACTTAGACACTTTTACCAATAAATCATCAGCCTTTAATCACGCAGGCCATCAGGAAATTAGTAAACGTGAATTTTAGCATTTAATGAATGATTCTTTAAATTGCTATATTTATACAGCTATTTCCCCTGTCAGATGTAAATCAACTCCGCACATCAATTATGCATGCACTATTCAACTCAGTCCCTCGGTGGCATCTCTGTTATTGACAGACCTTTCGATGGTTAAACTTCATATTTCTTTCTTCTAGTTAAATAATTCTTAAATCCTTTAAAAAGCCCTCTTAAAATTATTACTTGTGACTCCTATATTCTGCTATTTTCTCTGTTTTTTCTTTTTATAAAGATACTAGGGATAGTGTAGTAACATGATTTCTCTCATATCTGTCACACAACTTATGATTTACCAAAATTTTAATACTATTTTTAAAGAGAGTAAATGAAAACTGAGTCAAAAATAATTCTGTAATGTATTTTAGTATTCTTTACTTTATTCTTACCATTAAAAGGTTATTCTCTTTACCAAAAGTATATTAATATATTAAATAAATATATTAAATACATATTAAAAATTAAACTGTGTGTATGGATGGAAGCACCACATTACATCCCACTAATATACATACTTTTTTGTGTTTTTATGTATTAGTTAAATAAAATGAAAAATAACAGTGTAAATATATGGAACTATGTATTAATTTTGAATTTTGTCATTTAATTTTTCCCTATTGAAGTTTGAACTTTCACACTTGATTTGCAAAGAAATATGCTGGATGCTCTATTCCTGCTTAAAGAAGACCTGGATAAGGATGACACCATGGAACATGCTATCATGAAGCAGGGAAAATCTCATGGGGCTCCATTCCTAGACAAAACTACAGACAACTAAAGATAGTTGAGAAAGGGAGATTTAGTCATTCCCAGAGATAAGACCTTTTATTGCTTATGCAATGCCATGTAGCCATCCATGAAATAATATAAGCAACAATAGTTGCTCTCTGCAGGTTGTACTTATACTTTTATGCATTTATACAGATATAATAAGAATTAAAGAAAAAGAGGCCATTAATTTAAGGAGAGGTGGGGTACATAGAAGGGTGGGATGAAGAAAAGGAAGGGCAGTTAACAGTTGGTTATATTTTAATTAAAATAAATATGTATGAAAAATAAAAAAATGGATACTGTTTTTCTGTAGCTTTCACTTAGGAGTTATTATTTTCTTCTTTTTTTTTTTTTTTTTTTTTTTTTGGTTTTTTGAGACAGGGTTTCTCTGTGTAGCTTTGCGCCTTTCCTGGAACTCACTTGGTAGCCCAGGCTGGCCTCGAACTCACAAAGATCCGCCTGCCTCTGCCTCCCGAGTGCTGGGATTAAAGGCGTGTGCCACCACCACCCGGCTTATTTTCTTAATATATTTATTACATTTATTTACTTGTTCATGGGTGGGGTGTAGGTGCACACATGCCACAGTGGGAGTGTGGGGATCAGAGGATATCATGCAGGAGTCAGCTCTCGCCTTCTGCCATCTTGGACTCTAGGGATTGTGTGCTTTTACATACTGAACCATGTACATCAACCCTGAACTATCTTATTTTGTAGTCTGAAATCCAAAGGGTTTAAAACTATTAGAAAATAAAATTGACTCACACAGTATTCATAGCCTCTTTAACTCTCACATAAAAAATTTAATTCTGGGAATGTATTTTAATATAAGGTACAGGTGTCATTAGTTTCTTATTTCGATCTGTTTTATTTTTTGGTTTACAAGTCACACAGTTATATTAAAAACTTTTGAGGTATAATTCTATGAATTTTGACAAATGCATGTAAATATATGACCATTATCCCAAAGAGAGAGACCATATCTAAGCTAGAACTGTCTTTGCCCTAAATAAAACCCCATCTATGGGCTCCACATGTTTGATTTCTGTCTCTGGAGTTTTTATTGACTTACTTGAAACTTTCTGCTTTTTTCTCTTTTTTTATGTTTTTTTTTTTCTTAATTTTTTACTTAACTCTTACACTGAACCCAAGGTTCATGCAAACTAAGCTCATGCTGTTGTACCAATCTCTAGTCCCAGCCCCAGTGTCCTTACAGTTTTTAAATCACTGAATGTCATATAAAAAAAGAAAACCAAAACCCACTCTTTATTCTGATCCCAGCTTCTTTGTTTCAGTATACACGCTTCTGAAGTTTATCCATCTCACTGGACAAAGCAGTTTCTTGTTATTGCTAAGCAAAATGAAAATAAATGTTTGCTTACTCATTTACTAGATGACAGAAGTTTGGCTTGCCTCCAGCTTTTAGTGACTATAAATAAAGCCCCTATGAATATTCATATAAATTGTTTTGTATTGATCTATGATTCTATTTCCCTAGAATAAACATCTAGAAATGCTGCTTGCTTAATTGTATATTTAACTTGGTAAAAACAACTAACCCACATCTTTTTTTTTAAATCTGACACATTTTTAGTTATGGGGAATGGCCCAGCTGCTGATAACCAGAAATAAGAACCAGAGTAAGAAGGCTGAGCACGGATTCCAAGTGGTTTGAATACTCTTCATAGGCTCATGAATTTCCCATTGGGCCCAAAGTCACTGGCACTGTTTGAGGAGGTTATGGAACATTTAAAAGGTGGGAAGTTGTTGGAGGAAACATGTCATTGGGTTGGGCTTTGAGAGTGACATTATGGATTCTCCTTGGAATAGGTGGATGAACTTCTGTAGGTTGCTCTTGGTCATAGTCATCACAACAAAGAAACGAATAACACAATGAAGCATGTGACAGTGTTGCCATTGTCTCAGAGCTGGAGAGACCCCTAACCTGAGCTAATTTTGAACAGCTTTAATTCATCTACTTATTTTACATGTGTGTGTGTATGTGTGTGTGTGTGTGTGTGTGTGTGCGTGTGCATGTGTGTGTGTGAGTATGCTTAGAATGACATTTTTCTACTTTAGTTCACAGTATAAGGACATTTTCTATATGATTGAATATGACTTAAAGGCAAATTCTACAGGAAATTCATATCCCTGAAAAGACCATTGAACTGCTCAGAGCAAGGATCCTTCAGATACATATTACAGAATAAGAAGAAATCTCTCTCTCTTCTTCTCTCTCTCTTTCTCTCTCAATTACCAATAAAAGTTGAGTTTATATTTATAAAGTTAATAGTCCTTTGTTGACTAAAAAAATGAATATACATTTTATTTAAAACTCTGTTAAAGAAAAACTTTTAGACATTTCTGTTGTGGGAAATTTGTTTACACTGTGTGAAGATGTGTCATTGTGGTTGCCTTGAAAAAGAGCTAAATGGTCAATAGCTAGGCAGGAGAAAATTGATGGAACTTCTGGGGAAAAAGAGGAATTCAGGGAGAATCAAAATAATTACTATATATTGGATATAAAATCCTTAATTATACATGTATCATATAGTTATTTATGTTATTTTCTTTATGAGCTTTTGTTCTTTTTGAATAGATAATTTATAATATACAAATAATTCAAATATTTGTTCTATGCTGTTTATAAGATTCTTATTTATTTATGTACATACATAGATCTTTGTGTAATGTTGTTTTACTTTTCATAAATATTGTTCAAGCAATATCATCACCAAATAGAGATTCCAAGAGATTTGTTCAAAGTTATGAAATACTAAATGATAAGAGGAACTAAAGACAAAGTCTATTCCCCACATCTCATGCACTTTTTAATGCTGTTTATTTTCTTTCTTCATTAACGACCAAAAGTGATAGAAATGTACTTAATCTTACCAGGTCAACCCCGGTCCTCGGGGGAGACCTTGATCTGGAGGAGGTGGGAATGGGGGGTGGGCTGGGGGGAGGGGTGGGCGAGAGGGGGAGAACAGGGGATTCTGTGGCTATTATGTTGAACTGAATGGTGTTGTAAAATAATAATAATAATAATAATAATAAAAAAACCAAAAAAAAAAAAAGAAATGTACTTAATCAAACCTCTCCAATCTATAGCTCTGCAATCTTATTTTTAAATTATGGATGTATCTCTGCTCTCTCTGGGGATTGCAATAGGTGCCTATTTATGGGCCAGACAGTTTCTTCTCTTTGAGTGTCTAACTTTAACTACTTTTGCACTCTCTATGTGAACAACTTGCATGTTATTCATCTAATGTTTTACATTATTCTCCTGTGCAGAGTGATTATGTATTCTAGGTTGACTGTTATTTGATTTATAAATGCTTTTTTGAAAATTTGCAGGGAACCCTTTATATTGTCATTTAGAATACAGAAAAGATTTATTACCTTTAAATTGTAAATACACAAAACAGAATCAGAATCTGTGATGGAGTCATTTTAATATTTATTTTTCATTATTGAGTTCATATTTGGTGAATCTTATGATAGCATAAATGGATATTGACAAAGTCCACCAGGGCTTTCTAACTCTTTTCTCAGATGATGGATGGGAATGAGGCACAGAATTTAAAGTGTTAACTATAACTGTAAGATTTCCTACTTCATTTTAATACTTGAGAGTTGAATAATTTAGAGATGATAAAGTTCAACTAATAAAAAATCACTTTGACATTCAGTCAACAGGACTTAAGTCAGCATGTCTCTGATACTGCGGTTTGCTGGCTTTATTCTGTCAATTGTAATTCTACTTTCCTGCTAAGTCGATACAATTATTTTACAACAGGGACTTCATTACAGCCACAGGGAAGACAGCAGCTGAGGTATACAATTTTCTTCCTATGATGCCAGCAATACTAAACTGTTATGGGAGCAATTGTCTACAAAAGTTCAATAAAAGCTGCTGTCTTAAATATTGTTATGACATTAAATCATCCGACAAAAGATACAAAGTCATTAAAAGTTAAAAAAAAATGAAGAATGGGGCATCTTTCCTTTCCCATCTGTCTGAATTGGGGAGGTTACTACAAATATGATATTTCTAGCTTTTCATTTAAACGTAATTCAGAGTTTGTTTTATACTGGGTCTTTAGATTCTTAGTGTTCACTTTTATGGATTTAAAATTTATGCATATTGGATGTTTCACATAAATTAGTTATGACAATAGCAATGACATGTTTTCTTGATTATATACTTATATATTTACAATAGCACAAATTTCAGAATTAACATTTACATCCACATCTTATTATTCTGTAGTGTAGCATTACAGCATTCTTTTTAGACTACACAGCTTGAAGTATATATGCTAAGATTCATATTTATAATTTTACTTTACAGCCAAATGTTAAGTTATTCTTTTTTTGTCAGATTAGTTTTATCTCATCTGAATTGTTTTCTACCATCTGCCTTTGAGTAATATATCTTGCGCACATTCTTGAATCTTCAAAAACCTATAATATATTTTATCACTTTCCTTTTACTAAAGAAACTGAATCAAAATAACAAAGAAAATACCATTTTCTCCAAACAAATCAAAGACTAGTAATTATAAACCCCCCTTACTCAAAATTCTAAGAAGCCTTCCTGAAAAATTTTCCATTTTGTATTACATGAATGTTCCACTAAATTTAATGAGTGTTAATTAGTGATCATGTGATAGGTTCAATTTAGGGATTGAAAAATTAGTGAAGAAAATAAGATTGTCCCAGAAAGGTACACAGAGCTCAGTTTAGCTGGCAAATAGATAAATAACTGCAACACAGGACAATGCACTTCACAGTGTTCTTTGGTCCAATTATGGGATGTGTCTATGATTAAGTATTTCATTTATCCAATTAGTCAGGGTGCCTAGAATGTATGGAACAGGTTTTACTTATTTGTTTCTACCACTAGATTAAGGATCTGAAGGCAGAAAGCAGGTACTTACAAGGATGTAAGAAAAAAGACCATTACCAAATATTTACAGATAAACTTCAGTGCAGAAAAATCAAAGGAATGGGGCTTTCCCTTGCTTTTTGATAGGAAGGCAGATGTGCTGACATCTGGACCTTCAGCTCCTTACTTCCAGTATGATAAGACAACTGATTTGTATTCTTTGAAACCACTTAATTATGATCTTTATCATAACACCATTCAGAAATGAATATGCTTCTTTTCAAAGAAAATCGAGTAATTTCCTGTGCCCACACATTGTGTCAACTTTCAATTTGAAGAATATGGTTGCAGTTCTGAAAGTGTCTGTTTCAGAAAACTGAGATGTCCTGAAGATAAAAGTTAAGATAAAAACAACCCACACAAGATAAAGAATGAAAAAAAAATCCATTTCTGTTGAAAAATAACTGTCTATTGAATGATATACTGAGTGATAATATAGTGGATTAGATTTCATTCGTAGATTTCTTCTTCAAGGGAACAAGCTGAATTTGACAAGAGGTTTATTATTTGATAAGGTAGCACTTTAGAGACTGGATATCTATCAGAATCACTTAGAAAGTTGTTTTCTTAAATTCAGATGGCTGAGTGCCATCATCAGAGTTAAGAGTGAGACTCAAAGAATTTGCATCTTTATAAGATTCTGGATGATGTTGACATGGTTCCTCCAGGGAATAACCTTGAAAAGCAGGGCTATAGCAGCAGGAATATGCTAGTCAGATGAGTTGAGCTCACACAGTAATTCTGTCACTTTATAGACACGCCTTCTTTTCTGTGGCATTCACCCCCTTTCTTTCCAAAGAAGATAGCACCGCGGACACAGATTTGTATAATGGAAACAAATGAAACTAGATAAACTATTATTTATTTATTTTAGGGAAAAATCTCAAGTACAAAACAAATGTTTTGCTAATGAGAGTAAGGAATATTTGTTATTTTCTGTCCTCTGTATTTTATTAGTAATGAGCCAATGATTAACATAATAAATCTGGGGTATGTGAAATTTGTCATGCACAGTCTTTAAGTAAGGACAGTTTAAATCAAAACATTAAGTACTTGGCTACCAAGTTAATAAATGCAGAATGATCATCACGAACACAATCTGTATAGCATCTGTGCACACAGGCACTAGTAAACACTCAGATACAGTTTTGTTGATTTGTTAGTTTGATGCTAGGAATAAAACTTAGTCCTTGCATGTGCAGGCAAGTACTTTACCTTGGCGTTATATCCCCAGCCTCACATCTCCCATTTCTTCATACTTTGAAAAGTAGTCATATATGATTATGGTGCCTGGACATGGCCAATAAATATTTACTCCATCTGTTGGCAGGCAATAATTAAGCAGCAAGGCATGGTGAGGAGCTGCGACCTTTTATTAACCATTGTTGCTGTGTCTTAAAATGGCTTTTTGGTTCGCACAGATTCACACAAATTTTGAATTGTGTGATAATCCAAATGCGTGTCTAAATAGTAAGTATTTCCTTAAAGCTGCAACTTGATAAGGTATCAAAACAAGCATGTCTGTGAGAGTGAATATACCTAAATAAATATAAGGATCTATAGGCAGACACAGACCCTATTGTATTCCTCCCCTACACTCAGGCAGGCCAGGTTCTGGGCAGCAAGATGAACCGATCCTTAAGCAATGCTATAATTAGAAAATGTGTCTGGAAGATAGAACTGTGAGTTGAAGTCTAGTGACGCTTCTCAAATCATAGTGCACCATCAATCAGTAGCCTGTTGACTTTGAGCAGTTTTCCAGTCTAGCTCCCTACTATACTATAAAAATATACAAATATATAAAAGGTGTCAACTTCCTTAAATTCTAGTACCGTTCCACCATTGATACTCCATTACTTGAATTTGGTAAGACACATACAGGAAAAAATAAGAAAGACAAGACTGTCTTTCCCCCTAAAAGTTCATTGACAAAAATAATGGCAAAACCTTAGTTACAAACTCATTAAACTATTATTCTCATGTTTTATTTTTTAATGAAGTTCTGGGCAGTGGTGGCACATACCTTTAATCTCAGCACTTGGGAGGCAGAAGCAGGCAAATCTCTGAGTTTGAGGCCAGCTTGGTATAACAGAACAAGTTTCATCATGGCTAGGGATACATAGAGAAACCATATCTCAAAAAAAGAAAACAACAACAACAACAACAAAAACCAAATGAAGTTCTGCCTTGCTAATATAAGTATTGTACAAAACTGTGTATATACATTTCACTGAAGAACAAAAAGCTAAATTGTCTCATCCATAGGAAAAATAACAGAGCAACTCAAAATAAATAGAGTTTGCATGTTCAGGAAGCCAAGACAGTTCTTGGCCCTGCAGCTCCTCACAGTGTTAAATGATAGACGGTATAAAACCTGCCACCTTCAGATAGATGGACTTTGAATCCTCCAGACAGGTTGAGGTTTTATCTCACTTAGTATCTGTCATAATGATAGGTGGGCATATGCCCAGCAGTATTTGTAAGCCTTTCATGTTAATGGATTGATAGCCCCAGATACAGCTCTTTATGGCTGGCTTCTGGCAAACAGTTTTACAGAGTCTCCCCAATTACAGGATGGTAAAGAGGAAGCCTGTATAAACTCTATTCTGTCTAGTGCCTAGGAAGGTATTACCATAGGGGATATTACAGAGTATATGGGAAGGAGGGCATATATAAATGCATTTGGATACAGCATTTTGATGAGAAATAACATTCATTAGGAAACTCAATTGCATGATTAATGAGTGTCTACACTCCAACCATGTTTTTATAAGTAGAGGTTTCTGTATGTTTTAAAGGATTATATACATTCATTTCTAATAAATTGTATGCAGCTTATTGTTTTTCTTCTTTGTTCATTAAAACAGGATAGTGTTGGAGTTAATGACAACAGCTGCTTCAGAAACACAAAATGATTGCTGTAGATACAATATCTGGGTTTCCTTTAGGAATCAGAAAGTGCCAGAAAATCTTTATCACCCCCAGTGAAAAACTAAATACTAAATAGTAGTCATGGATTATACAGAATTCCAAACAAATCATAGTTGCCACCCAGGAGGTCGTCCAATGCCACATGTTCAACCCATAAGTTTCAAGTGGTTCTTAACCACTCAGGCACATTACTAGACCGTTTTATCTATTCTTTTTAATTTATGTTCCTAGAAAGAACTCTTTAATACTTTTAATTTCTACTTTCCTTGTTTTAGTCATCTAGGGAGCTTTCACCCTCATCCCTTCAGTCCTGTCTGACCTGGGCCTTGATTTAGATTTTAGTCATAGGGCCACCTTCTCTTTCTCTCTCACTGTTAGTCTATATTAACTCTCAGGTTTATCCATAGACACACACATAAGAATCTAGACCTCCCTTCTCACAATATTTATCCATTTATACAATCATAGTAGAAACCTTCAAATCACCAATATCGTCCTTCCTACACAATTCAATTTGTAACACACTTCCATTTTCATACCTTATTTCTTTTTACTTAAATACCATGTAACAGACATACTCTTCTTTGAGGAGACAGTCCACTCACATCCTTGTCGCTTCCGCACCTCTTTCACATCAACCGCAGAAGTGATGCCTGATAGTAGACTCTGTGCCGCAAACACATTCTCACGGCCTTTGTTCTCTCCACTCCACTCCTTTGTGTAGAACCTCGCTCAAATCTGCCTCAGCATTGGAATCCAATTACTCGGCCTATTCATCAAAGGGATCCTCGCACAAAGCTGAGGTAAGATGGATGAACATTTTGGGTGATTTCACGATTATAGATTACAGTGTTGCCAGGGGTGGTGACCCAGGTCTTTGAGCCCTGCATTTAGAAGGCAGAGGCAAGTGGCTTTGTACAAGTTCAAGGCCAGCTTGGTCTACATAATGAGTTCTAGGACAGCCAGAGCATTATGAAAGAGTGAGTCTGTTTCATAAATAAACCGAACAACAAAATAATAATAATAATAATAATAATAATAATAATAATAATAAATGTCACTGTCTTTCAGTCCTTTTTCATTATTCTCTTATAGATATATTCAGCCAAGTGACATTTTATGTCTGCTTCTTCTCTAAGCTACCCTTCTATTATTTTACTCTCATGGGAGAATACTGAATTGGCTGGAAAATGGCTTCTCAAGGCTCCTTCCTCCAAATCTCAAGTTCAGCTCTCATCTATCCCCATTACCTCTGTTTTACTTCCTTTAGTAGATAAAGTTTGAGTCTCCTTTTTACTAATGGGACAACAGTCCCATCTTGTCCTGGATCAGCAGTTGACTCTCTGCATACATTCTACTCCAGTCTGGTAAAGACGCTGCATTTCTGCGATATTAGGAAAGGAGAACACTTGGCTTCACCGGCAGCGCTCTGCCACCTTTTGTCTCTGCTTCACTTCGTGTGGAGAAATAAAACTGCAATATCCATTTAAAAATCGATCAGAAGTAGTCCTCCACGAATTGTTTTGCAGTACTCACCTTTTGTTTTAACCCTCATTATTCTTCAGGTTGTCCTCCGCCGTGGAATAAAGCGTCCCTTCAAACATACATCTTTATTTTCATTTGTGGAGCTATCGAGATATTTACAGTAACACTGCCACCCATTGCACCCCTACTATGCTGCTGCTCATTGTATCCCTACTACGTAGAGAGCACTAGTGGCAGTCCTACCAAACTCTTTTACCTTCCACGAACCCTTTCTCCATCCTACCGTGCCTGGGTAAGGAAAAGACTCTTCTAGCTCTACATGGTGAGAGCAACTTTTATGGCTTCCATATGTGAACGAAAACTTCTCTACCTTGCTTCTTCCCTTGAATATTATATGCAGCCACAGTGAATTAAGTCACTGTTAGTTTTATCTATCGTAATGTCAAACTGTAAATTCAAAGATTTCTCATGCCTTTGTAGATTTTTTAAATGTCCTTTCTTTTTAAGTATTAGTTGAGGATTTTTGTTGGCTTTGAATTATGGTTATACAGGGGTGTCTTTGTGTGGGGGTAGGCCTGTGTATGAGTTCAGGTACTCTCAGACTACAGAAGACAGCACTGGAGTTACAGATGGCTGAGATCCACCTGAGATGGTTGTTGGGAACTGAATTCAGATCCTCTAAAAAAAAAAAAAAGCATCCAGCACTGGTAAGTGATGAGCCATCTCTCTTACTCCACTTGCCTTATGTAAAATGCAGCAGATGGTGCATTCCTGTCTATACTTTACTGATTACATGAGTGTCATTTCCTCTAATGTTTAACTTTAGATGGAAAGTTTATGTAGAAGTGTATGTTCAAATACTATTTAAATGAAATAAGTGGGATTTAACATGTAATAACTTGAGGTTGATCCATTTTATTCTGATAAATAAAAATAAATCTTCAGATGAATGCCTATAATGTCGACTTCTTGTCTATAATGTTGATTTCTTGGATATGGTTTTCTTCTTTGAATACATCTTAAGATGCAGAGAATATTAGATAGTTTGCCTGCAACTTTATTAATTTACAGAGATTATAATGGGTGATAGTATCTATCTATCTATCTATCTATCTATCTATCTATCTATCTATCTATCTACTTATTTATTTGCTTGTTTTTTGTTTGTATTTTTTTTTTGCTCAACATAGCTCATATAAGAAAAATCAATAGGGATGTATGGTAAGGTGCATTAGAAAGAAAGTGGAGGGAAAATCTTTCCTTTATGTTCCAATAGTCCTGTGCTATTAGATTTATAAACATCCCTTAATGAATTTTTTAATCCTTAACATGTTGTTCTACAGGAATTCTGCTTCAGAAAAATTATTCTAAAGTCATATAGCCAGTAGAATAAAGAAATATCCCATGGACAGACTTTCTCTGTCAAAATGGAGTGACTTTAACTCTTATGTATGAGACTCAAACAAACTTGCTTAATTAGTTATGCATGCAGCAAAGCATAGTCAAAACAAGTGCCCATGTTTAGTTTATAATCTCATATTTCCTTCAGGACACTAAACAAGTTCCAGTACTTCTTTGCGACTGTGAGTCTTCAACAAACAAGACACATTGCAACAGGAGTTAAACAAATGCAGAATCATTTTCAGAAAATACCAGACACTTTATTTCAACAAAATTGAATGAATTGGTAAACACATAATAATGGGGTACCAATTCCCCAATCAAAAGAAACAGAGCAGCAAACTGGACTGAAAAAATAGATCCATCTATCTAGCAGTTCTCAACCCATGGATTGTGACCACCACAGAGGTCATATATCAGAACTATCCTACACAATAGATATTTACAGTACAGTTCATAACATTAGCAACATTACAATTACAGAGTTCCAATAAAATAATTTTATGGTTGGGATCAACACAATAGGAGGAACTATATTAAATGGCTATAGCTAATCTGTATACACAGATGATATTCTTTCCCTGATTCTTTTATAAAATAATTTACATGTTCTACATAGTATTGTCAATATCACAATAGTGGTACTACACTGTCAAGGTGGTTTAGATAGTAAAAGAACTTGCTCTGCAATCCTGGAACCTGATTTGATACTCAGAACTTATGTGACATTGATGGGAGAGAACCACCAACTCCACAAAGCCTTCTTATGACCACATTCATATCATGTGTGCACAGATACACACACACACACACACACACACACACACACACACCAATAATTAAGTATAATAATAAACTTAAAAACTGTGGTACAATAGCCTTCCTTGAGAGCCACCATTTTTAAACAGTGTACCTCTCATATGTCATGGTTATTATTTCTCAGCTAAAGGATTAGTTGGTCTCTCTTGCATGGACTTAAAAAATATAGTAAAAAGGAATAAAGTCATTATTGAATGAATGAGTTTGTAGATAAACCAGACATGGTGGTCAGTGGGTACTGCAACTCATAATCCAAGTTTGAAGAAATGGAATCCATAGGGAAAGGAAACATTACATCAGCCATAACAATATTCAAAATGAATTCAAGGCAGGGTATTTGTAAAGGTCTCAAATTAAAGACAGGATTATTTTTAGAAGATCATCTCAGAGTCTACATAGTACATACAAAAAAGTCAATCCAAATCTTTCATTTGGAAAGCCACTCATTTAGAGATAAACAAACATTTCTCTTTTGTAATCTAGGAAAGTATTTGGATGTTAGGCACCTATCTAGCAAAGAGAGTCATAGTGATTTAATAATAACTTAAGGCCACACATTATTTTACAGTCAAGAACTTTGAACTGAATCCATGATATCTTACAATGTATAGTTACAAAGCACACTCTTTTTGAAAAAAAGACATTTTAAAACATCAGGATGCAACAATCATCTTCCTGTTTTTATTTATATTTTTTCTAAATCAACTTTATCTTTATTAAAGATATTGTGAAGGAAGTTAAGCACCCAAGTATCTAAAAGAAATGTCTGTGGCTTCAAGCATTTAACAAAATGAGATGCTAAACAAGCCATTACAGTTATTTTAGGATTTTTAAATTAAAATTGTAAACCTTCATTTGGGTTCCTATTGTGAAACAGAACAAAATCAATTTAAACATGATTGCCCTACTTTTTCTCACAGACATGTGTGTTGTGTTAGTTATGAGGCACAGTGTATAGTCTTCATTTGTCACTTGCTCTAAATGAATTTTCAGCATATTTGTGATAAATTCCACCCTTTGATTTAGTTCCCTGAGGTCAGCAATCGAGTCCTGTCTGTGTTTTCTGCTCTTCATAGTAGATGCAATTTGTAGTTAGTGTTCAAAATCTATATGCCGAAGTGATTTATGAATACATGACCTGCTGATCCTGCTGTCAAACTGAGACTGGGTAGCACTTACATCATATTATTCCTATTGTAAGAGCCAAGACAGTGCTAAAATTAATTCAATTTCCTTGCCTATTCAGCAGAACTAAAGCTGAGACATCATACTGTTTGTTTCCTAGGCATCATTTATGCCTGCTGTTTACTTAAAATGCATTATCCCATTAACTAACTCTTTAAAACCTTGTGAGATATGTATCAAAATTATTATTATATAAGGATATCATTTTAAGTATCACACAAGGTTCAAACTGACTCTTACAGAAGAGACATGATAAAACACTTTTATTCTGGCACCAAATTCAGTTGATTATCAGGGGCTATCTGTAGTGTTCTCCTTTGTTGAGAGGAATTGTGGATCTTTGAGTGAGCTCGTCAGTAAATAATGCTAAGGCCAATCATTGATAGCTGCCATGGGTTTATAGGAGACTTGGATCACAATACAGAAGACATGATTTTTCTCACCTGTGCATTAGTGCTTGAAATACAGTCATTCTATTAAGAGATAATCATGTCCTTGTGAGAATAGCAGCATATCTGGTGTCATAAACTCTGAGAATGGTATTGACTTTGAGATTCCCTGTTTACTATGTACTGTCATGAGACAACAGAGTTCCAAAAGGACAGGATTTTCCCAGGAGACTATCATTCATGCAATGGCATGTCACAATGCAAAGTACAGTGTCTAGATTTAACCATTCTAAGGGCAGACTATGAGAATGATCTTTAATGAAAGAAAAATATAGCCCAGAGAGAATGATGATTTATAACTTCTAACTAACTACATTTATTGTGGCCTTTGATAGTAAAGACAAAAATCTGCTTAACAAAAGAAAAAAAGGAAATGCACAGTCACTGTTTGGTCTCTTAAACTTCTGACTTACATCTTAGTTCAAAAAATGCCTTGAGCCTGCTGCTCAATACCAGGGACTACAAAGACCAAATTAATTAATAATGAATCTCAAAGGCTTCATTTGCACTATCAGAATAAACTTACCTCTATTACTCCAGTTAGTAGGATTTTTCTCCCTAAATTGGAACATCACTCGAATATTAGAGCCTATTTGCAGTTTAACTCTGCTTAGGGTTCTCATCTGCACATGATGATGGCCCAAAATGGTAAACAGAAGAATCTTTGGGTTACTTTTCTTGAAAATGTCTTCTAGAAATATAAATATACATTCCCCCCAACACACACACACACACACACACACACACACACACACACACACACACCTTCCATTTCACTCATTTTATTTAGCATGAAGGGGAAATAACTATTTCCAATTTCCATTTCTTGTTCAGCCAATGTTTCTTTAAGAACCATTTATAAGCATCATCGTGAAGATAAAGTAATACTGAAAACTTGAGGTAGGAAACAGAATAAAACATTTCATGTACCACAAAGAAGAAAATGAATAATACCCACATTTTTTTTGCTGAACAATAAAATAAAAAAAATTCTGCCACAAGTAAATTCCATAATTGTGCTTACCAATACACCATTAAAGAGCCAAACTTTTAGCAAAAGTTTATTTTTAAATTTTTCTCTCTCTTTCATTGAAAATAGTTTTTTCATACAATATATTCTGATTAAGGTTCACACTTGCCCAACTTATATATACCCCATGGTTTTTTCAGAAATGTGTATAATGTATTTTGTGAATTTTTATCATATTCATTCCTCTCCTGCAGATCCTTCTAGATCCATTCCCCTTCTCTACGAACTCAACTTTGTGTTCTATTCTTATTTTTTTTTTAAATAAGAATCCCAATTGTGCTTCCAATCCTGGGATGAGTGGCCTACTGGAGCAGGGTGGACCTACCAGGAGCCATTTAATACCTTTAAATAAAATAAAAACAAAACAGACTTTCCTCCTCCCAGAAGTTATATATATATATATATATATATATATATATATATATATATATATATATATATATATTGCTAATAGCTCCTCATACAGCAGTGGGACTTCAAGCATAGTTACCCTCACTGTTCTAGGTTTTGGTCTATCTTGAGTTTGGGTAATTTTTAGCAAATGTTTTTAACACATTCAGAAAGCTGAGTTTCATTCCTGGTGTATATTTCTCCATTAATAACACACATAATTTTACACTATCTTATCAGTTATATCTTTATAGTAGACCAGTAATTAATCAATTGTATTTTAATCTTCCTATGGATACCTAGGTGCCTAGTATAATGATTCCTTTCAAAACTGATAAAATAGCCTCTACATTTATCACTCCTTTTACATAATGGCCCATTGTCTTCAATAATCTGGTTGTTATCTACTAACTTGATTTACTTAGATATCAAGCTAGTTTTTTTTTTTTTTCTATTTCTTAATTTACATCTGTTGCTGGAGAATTTCTCTCCAGCTCCTGCCGCCAAGTCCCACCAGTCCCAGAGCCCACTTATAAAATAAACACACAGATGCTTATATTATTTAAACTGCTTGGCCATTAGCTCAGGCCTATCATTGTCTAGCTCTTACTCTTGTATGTAGCCCATTTCTATTAATCTTTACTTTGCCACGTGGCTTGTGGCTTACCAGTACCTTACATCTTCCCTGTCCTGGCGCGGCTCCAGGTGGTCCCTCTTTCCTTCCTCCTTCCTCAATTCTCCTCTCTCCTTGTCCTGCCTATACTTCCTGCCTGGTCACTGGCCAATCAGTGCTTTATTTATAGAGAGTGATATCCACAGCATACATTCATCAATGTTTGCAGTATTTACACTTTTTATCATGTCCTAACTTTGATGCCACCTCCTTCCTTATGTGTTCTAAGTTCTAACCACAACGAATGTACGGTTCTATTGTGTTGTAATGAGCTCTGTGTCTTCAAGAACTTGGCTCATGCCATTGTCAAGGTTGACTAAATTCTTTTTCCAATTTCTCACCATATTGACTCATTTTTGTCTTCTATGTACCCTGGGAACTGATATTCTAGGAGCTAAATGACTATACTAATTAAACATCTTTTTTATCTTATAACATTGTTTTTTTCCCCACAGTACTTAAAATATAAATGTGTTTACTCATTTTCCTACTAACCTGTTACTCTTAATGGAAATGTCTGTAGATTTTTTATTATGATAGATGATGAGTTGATAGATATGAGAATAGATAGATTATGGAGCAAAATATGTAGCATATAAAAATGTGCAATACATATTTGTGGAGGTACAAATCATAAATTCCATGATATTACTAATTCCTTGTTGCTGAGGTCATTAGTGAGAGTGGTAAGGTTTTTTTTGTGTGTGTGTTTGTATAGTAGAAACTATTCCATATTAGAAACAATTGGCACATTGTTCAGAAAGTATAGACTCCAGATTATAAGTCAGTGTCTCATAGAAATGCTGTTTCTAGCACAAGATGATACTACTTGAATATTAATCATATAATCAAGAAGTATCAAAATGGAGAAATTATTAATTTATGGTCTAGATGGTTCTAGATTTAAACACAAATCACCCTATTCTTTGATTGGTTTCTGTTCCCCCGTTTTCTCATTTGTACAAGTGCATATTAAATTTTTTTTCTCAAATTTCCTGGCAACTTAACAAAATTATAAATGCATACATACATGTGAAAAGAAATCAAATGCTATCAAGAAAAGGAAATAATATTTTATCTCTGGCATTTCCTAACAATACTAAGTTACACATGATGTCTCTTATTCTCATTAAATTGTCTTCAGATTTCAAATTTTAAGTACTGATTTTTTTTTTCTTTTTAACCTCTGAACCATGATCATCATAAAGAAAGTTGTCTTTTTCCTTGAGGGCCTATGAAGAATGTGATTTCTAAAACATTAATTCTCAAAACAATAATTGAATGATTCAATAAATGTTTTTGTATAAAATATCAATTTCCAAACAGATTATTTCACTCTCCCTATTTACCACAACCTTCATGCAGAAAACTTTGGCAGTGGTCAAAGTGTACCAATGAGGTCTTGAATGTTTTTCAGTTCAGAAGTTCAACTACCTATCCAAACTGAGTCATTTCAAACACACAGTATGTGGTGGAAGTATAAATTCTAAAAGAAAAAGCATTAATGATTCCAATTTGTGAGGTCTATTAAAATCAAGAGAAGAAAACAGGAAGCAGAAGTGTCTGGGCAGATTTTCAGTCCAACTGTATTGGACTGTTATCATCACTGATAGGTGAAAGCATACATATAATGAACATCCAGGTGTTTAGTGTCATTCACAAACACTTCAACACTACTAGTAGAAGATAAGAGGCTGTGGAGTGCTATCCTCTAAACATGACACCTAGCTTGTAAAACTCACTGATCATCCTCAGTGTGGTGGTAGAAAGATTGTAAGACCCAGAAATAGTAAATTTTGTAGCAAATTATTATTTGCTGGACTTTAAAGAGCAGAAGCACAAATGAGCTCAAATCATCTGTGTCTGCATGCATAGGAGTTGCAGAAGATCAAGCCAGTATAAATGAGGCATGAGCTTATATTACTACCCCTACCTGAGAAGCAGTCAGAAATCGATGGCTGCTGGGAGTTGGGTGGATGCATCTCCTAAAAGGCTATCTGTGTTCCATTACATGGCCCTACACTCATGCTCACACAGACAGCACTGTGTGGAATCAATTCGTTAAAAATCAAATGAACGGAAGGACAGAGGAGAGGCCATTGAGACAGACAAATTAAGGAGGAGATAGGGGAGGAACTGAAGGGGAGAAAATGGGAATTAGATTAGACTGAAACATACTCAGTGCAGGCATTAAACTTTCAATGAAGAATTTTAAAACTGCAAGGTAATCAAATAATTTTGAATTTCAAATAAAGGATAAATAATTGGGAGAGCAAGGAAAGTGACATCTTGATAGACAGAGCCATTATAGAGTTAGGGAGAAATGTGGTGCTAGGGAAATTCCCAGGAACCCACAAGAATGTACCCAGCTAAGACTCCAAGCAATAGTGGAGAGGGTCCCTGAACTGGCCTTCGTTCCCCTGTAATCAGATTGATGTCTGCATAGTTGTCATCATAGAACCTTCATCCAGTAACTGATGGAAGCAGATGCAGAGATCCACAGCTAAGCACTGACTGGAGCTCCCAGAGTCCAGTTGAAGAGAGGGAGGAGGGATTATATGAGCAAAGGGGTCAAGATCATGATGGGAAAACCCACAGAGATTAGCTGACCTGAGCTAGTTGGAACTCACTGACTTTAGACTGACAGCTGGGGAACCTGCTTGGGAATGAACTACATCTTCTGAATGTGGGTGACAGTTGTGTGGCTTGAGCAGTATGTGGGGCCACTGGCAGTGGGACCAGGATTTATCCCTAGCTCATGAACTGGCTTTTTGGATCCAATTCCATATGGAGGGATACCTTGCTCAGCTTTGATACAGGGGGCAGGGGCTGAGTCATCCCTCAACTTGATATAGTAGATTTTGTTGACTCCCCATGGGAAGCCTTACCCTCTCTGAGGAGTAGAATAGGAGGTGGGGTGGGAGGAAGGCTGGGGGTTAGCAGGAGGAGGAGAGGGAGGGGAAACTATGATTGGGATGTAAAATGGATAAGGAAAACTTTTCAATAAAACAATTAAAAATTTACAGTATTAATGTACTTGTTAGTTTTGTCAAATTGACACAAACTAGAGAAACCCGGGGAAGAGATCACAACTGAGAGATTGCTACATCAGATTGGCCTGAGGACATGCTTGTGGACCATTTTCTTGACAGGTGATTGATGTGAAGGGGACATTCCAGAGCAGGCAGTCCACACCTAGGCATGTGGTCCTGGGTTATTTTTTAAAAAAAGCAATCTGAGCAACAGTTAGAGACAAAATGCCGTGAATTTGAAAGAGAGTCAAGAGGAGGAGGGTATGGAGGGAGAAAAGGGGGAAATGATATAATTATAGTGTAATCTCAAAAATTTAAAAAGGAACTGAGAGGAGAAAAGGAGAGAAATCCATAATCAGAATATACTAAATGAAAAAAATCTATTTTCAATAAAAGAAAAGCAGGATTATTCTAAAGAGAAACTATTAACTTAAGGAAGAAAGAGCAAGAGAGAGAGCAAGAGAGAAACAAAGAAAGAAAGGAGAGAGAGAGAGAGCGAGAAGAGAGGGAGAGGGAGAGAGAGAGGGAGAGGGAGAGGGAGAGGGAGAGGGAGAGGGAGAGAGAGAGAGAGAGAGAGAGAGAGAGAGAGAGAGAGAGAGAGAGAGAGAGAGAGAGAGAAACCTAGCCAGCCATGGAGAGCAAGTTTGTACAGATAGTTGGGAAGAACAGTCCCAATATTCCCTGCTTCAGCTTTGCCTCCAGGTTCTTAGGGCTCTTGTCTTTCTGCCTTGCCTCCCTCTTTAATGGACTTCTTCATCTGGACGTGTAATATGAGATAATCTGTTTCGTCTCCAAGTAGCTTTGGTTCAGGGTTTTATCATGGCAGAAGAAATCTAACTAGGACAGTTATTCTAAAATATTTAAAGACTGTGGCTACACATTGAATCAGGTTATTTATACAAGAATCACTGTTCTTACTGTAAGAGAGAAAATCAATTTTCTAAATAATTCCAGTGAAAAATAGAAAAATTATGTGGTCCAAATAATGAGAACTAAGATTGCAGAATCACTTTTATTAGCCATAGGAAAAAGCACATCTTTATATTTTTCACTCGATTATTTTGAGCACAAAAAAAGATAACCACAGTAAAACATATCCTAAAGGAATGATTTTCAAAAGTGTCATATCAAATATTGCATATGGTAGAAAGAAAACATATCTAAACTTTATTGGACGTTCTTTTCAACTTATAAGTTTTACTTAAAGTCTCCCTAACCGATGTGCTAACTGAAAGGGACCTGGACATGAACCTGTCATTTGGAAGTTTCAGTGTGTAAAATAATCACACACGAAAAGATCTGACCTTTTTCAAGATTGTTGAACTTACAGTAATACTAGAACTCTTTCGACAATGTATTTGAAATTGGTTCAAGTGGATCAGCAATAGGAAAGGAACTCAAAGCAAATAACTCGACTTTAAACTCATTATAATAGAAGGATTGATTCTTGATGTTATTTTTACAAGGAAGTGATCAAATATTTGTTTCTTTTATGAAATATTTTTAAATGTTTGATGAATTATGTATAACTTTATTTTTAGGCAATGTAATTAGAAGATCTTAATGGTTTCCTCGGTTAAATATAGATTCCATTTGAGATTGAAATAATATGGAAATCAAATCCTTTTATGATTTGAATAAGCACAATTTTGCCTATGGCAATAGTTTGTTCATTTATTTGCCTTCATATTACTTTATTTCCATATTACATAATGTCAGAGTTATTACTGCAATAAAATAAGTTACTGGATTTTATTGAAAACTACCTGAGAACAGAAAAAAATAGTTCTCACCAGATGTTTATAATTTAGATCAAGTTCATTTAAAGGATAATATTAGGTACATGATAACATTTCTTTCTTGCTAAGTCTTCATTAGACTTGGCTAGATCAGAAGTACTCAGTAAAATATTAGATTCAATTTAAACTTTTGAGCTACATTTCATTCATTCATAAATGCTACACGAGGCTGACAGATGTTGGAAGAATGGCAACATGAAATCTAGCCGTTTAGAACCAAGTACAAAAAGAGGCTATGACACTGAAAAAAGCAAGGAAGTCTTCATGGGAGGATTTGAGGAGGAGAAAGGGGATGGGGAGAAATGGCATAATATTATAATCTCAAAACTAAAAGACTTAATTGTAGATAAATTTCTAAACAGTCTTATTAAATAAAAAAAAAAAAAAAACCACAGAGCCAAACATAGGGAAACCCTATGAGAGATCATATGAAACCCTTAGAGTGATCAGGGAAATAGGGAAAGCCACCAGTCAACCTTACCTCACCAACTCTGCAGCTTCCCAAATCGAGTTACTTCCTGTCTACCTACGTCTATATGCCTTGTTCTGCCATTGGATTTGCTCTCTCTGCTCAGCTACATCACTTCCTCTTTCTGTACAGACCTCCAAACCTCCATGGTTAACTCACTTTGGAATTAAAGGCATGAGCCACCACATCTGGCTCTGTTTCCAGTGTGGCCTTGAACTCATAGAAATCCAGACAGATCCCTGACTGCCAAGTGATAGGATTAAGGGTGTGTGCCACCATTGCCTGACTTCTTTGCTTACTTAAAATGGCTTGCTTTTTCCTCTGATCTCCAGGCAAGCTTTATTCATTAAAGCACAAATAAAATATCACCATATTTCAGCACAAATAAAATGTCACCACACTTAATAATAGAAAATAACTAGGGTATGCTAACAAAGCTGCACATTTTGGTTAAAAACAGTAGAATGCTGTTGATGGGAAAACCAACAGTTTTGTGATTTAATGAGCCTGTTTCACAAAAGAGACTTCATGCTTTGTGCTGTAACCTGGTCTAAAGCCTAGGACTGAGAAGTTCACAGGCCTTATTGGGAGCCTACTGTGAGTGCTTAGCCACATGATTATGCTGCCAAATGTAATTTAAACATTTATATTTATATTTATATGCATATATTTGTGCTGCTTTCAAATTTGTCAGAAAACAATGATTTTTCTTTTTAATAGGTTAAACCAGAGAATCATATTTGATCAAAGTGCCAAGTATAAACAAACTTGAGGGATCAACCTTGCATGGAAAATATATATCAACCTCTAATAAGTCAGGAGCACAGGGCATGTAGGAGACTCACATCCAGTTTGAGAAGTTACTGACTTCTAGGCAGGAGAGTCTTTTAAATGAGTATGAAGATTGGAAGAGTTCAGCTGACGTATTCTGCAATTAAGTCACTTTGACATACAGACTAGATTGACCTCAAGTTACTTGAAGATCAGGAGAACCAAGAGAGTGCTATATCCTTCTATCCCATTTCTGTTTTAGTCTTGAAAACAATGCCAGGAAAAAAATGTTTGAATCCCTAGTACGTATTTTTGTAATAGTTGCTTTGGTTAAGAATATGCCAGGTGTGATAGTGTATGCATATAATTCCAGAAATTAACATGCCAAAGCAGGAGGATTGACATGATTTTAGCCTTGGCTGCATACTAAGTTCCAGATGAGCTAAGGCTATAGTTATACTTTGTCTAAGAGGATTATGTAAAATCAAACACTGTTAGGATAATTAGATCTTTTAAATAGTTAAACTTTTTCCCTCCTCATATAATTCTTTGTTTTTCAATTTAACAACAAAATCATGTCTGTTTTTAATCATTTCTTCATGCATTCCTTTATTTATATGGGCTCGTATATTAGATAAATAGATATCATATTGATATGTCATCTTCATCATCATCTACTTCATGTTGGTTTAATTCTAAGATCCAGGTCTCACCTTAAAATGGTAGAGGCAAAGTTTTGTCTCTATTACAGGGTGTATATAAATGATGGTACCAAGAGGTAGAAATGTGTTTCATAAAAGGGAAAGATAGTATTCATCTCTTAGATATTATAATATACAAACACAGATATTACCTCAACAGAAGGGAAGATGCAAATGTGAAGGAATTAACAGCATTGTGAAGTGCTGATGACACATGTTGAGAAAAACACTACTTTGTCACTGGAAATGGCAACATGAAGTTGAAGAATGCTCTCAATTTTGGTCACAGAAGCTTCTATTTTGTGCTAGGCAGTAGTTAATGATGATCAACGTGCCAAGTACAAGTAGCTGGGGGTGATCAGTGTGGATGACACATCACCCTCTTTCTATCCAAGACTCGGGGATCATCATGGAAGAGGGGATAGAAAGAATTCAAATGCCTATGGATAGGAAAGCAAGCTATATGATGCTTTCTTCAGGACATAACTGTTGCACACGAATCTTAAAAGGTCTTAATATAAAAACAAACCTGAAGCCAAGACTGGGCTCAACGCTGGAAGATCAGAGGAGCAGAACAAGCCACAGCTTCCTCACCTTGTAATTCTTCAGCTGATGCCGTTTCCTCAGACTGGAAGCCTCTGTGTCCTTATCCAAATGGATCTCAGCTGAACTGTTGTTCAAAAGCCTAAAAGCTTAACCAGCCCTAGTTCCTGGTCCTCAGCCTTATATACCTTTCTGCGTTCTGCCATCACTTCCTGGGATTAAAGGCTTGAGTCACCATGCCTGGCTGTTTCCAGTGTGGCCCTGAACTCACCATTTTCTGGCCTCTGTATCTAGCTAGTTCTGTTCTCTGACCCCCAGATAAATTTACTGCGGTACACAATACATCAACCACACACAGCATGGCTCTTTCTTCTACCAACTTGTAACAGCTGAAGCTACCTGCACAAGACCCTCCAAAGATCAACCTATTCAAAATTCCAATATGGAAGGGGAAGGGACCCATAAGGCCCTACCCTTGGTAGAGAAGCTATTGACAATTGGTGGCTGTTAAGGGAAGGTCTCTTTTGGGAATATATGCAATGGTAGGTGGTGCTTTTTCCATTGGATAGTCTCATATCCACATGCATATAGGCAAGAGTAACTGGAAACCGGTGTTATTAACAAAATGTACAATGAAAATACAGGTCATAAATTTGGAAGGAGATATGGTGGAGAGTACTAGGGAAGTCAGAAGGAAGTAGTGGTCGATGTATATGACAAAATATTCTATATAAACATATATAATTTTGAAAAAATGTAAATACTGTTTAAGCATCAGTTAATTTTCATTGTATTGCAACTCAAAGATTTCCACTATCCTATCATATTAATTCTTTAAAAATTGAAATCTAGAAAATTTTTAGTACTCTTGAATATTATATGTATTATTATATTTTTACTTTTTGAGATTCTAATATAGTTTACATAATTTCTTCCCTTCCCTTTCATCCCTCTAACCTCTCTCATGCACCCTATGTTATTCTCTATAAAATCAATGGCCTCTTTTTAAAAATTGCTGTTACATGTATGTATAAGTATGTTTATATTTCTCTATATATCTATATATCTGTGTCTACATAGTATATTCCTAAATATGTAAATACAACTTGATGTGCTCTTTCTGGGGATTGGTTCATTTCTCTAAGTCTCAATATTCTTTAGTTGCCTGTAGATCCTTGCCCAGGGCTAAGGCCTCTTGAGCTTCCTCCCTTCTACGTTAGTATGCATGTCTATTGGTGTCTTCCTTGTTCATGTTGTGTTAAGGAGAACAGATTGGTGAACATTCATGGCTATAGTTTCTCTGAAATGTCTAGGCATCACAGAAAACTTCTTCTTCTTTTGATTATTACAGGTCTTTCTGGCCTTCTTCCACCGCTAGGCTTAGGTATACAACTTGCATTGTAGGTATGCCAGTTGGAACTGGGCTCTACAATTTTGCCTTCCAATTGCTTTTGGCTTTCTGTAATGGTCTCTACACACTGCAAAGAGAAGATTCCTTGATGAGTGAGAATTATACTTATCCATGGGTATGGGGATCAATATTTAGAATCTAGCTAGGGATTTTGCTTATTTAGTAAAGTGGAAATTGGAGGTTCTCCTCCCTGATCCATGATTTAACTAGCCCTGGGTTGTTGGCTACATTTTGAGTACCAAGTATCATTTATCTTGTGTGGAATGGTCTTCAGTTCAATTAGGAAGATGTTTGTTATACCCAAGTTGGGTGTGCCAACTATTGCACCTATTTGACTATCACATGCTGACCTTAGTTGTGGTTCATACATATCATAGCTCATTAGGACTACTGATGGCTTCCTTACTTTGGAAACTTTGTGTCTTCTGGCACTGTAAAAACTAGCCCCAGGGTGGAGGCTTTCAGTTCAAACCGATCTGAGGTCCTTTCTGTCCTGTGTTCTAAAAGTACATTATCTGTAGTTGTTAAGACTTGTTTCTTACATTATTAGCAAGGCAACCAAGGGCAATAGCATTAGCCTATAGTATTTTGGGTGCCTCTTTGGCAATCTGGTCACTAATTTAAAGACATAAATGTCACATACTCTTACTCATAATTGAATTCTAACATTTGGGATTTTAGATTTGTGTATTTAATTTAGAGTGCTTAATAAAATCCAGGAAACTAGAAAAGAATTATGATTGTGGAGGAGGAAGAAAGATCTTGATGGAGGGTAAATGGTTGAACAAAATGATATGAAGGCGAAAATGTGAATAATGACAAATAAGTTTAAGAGGGGAGAGGAATGGCTGGGTATGGCAGAGAGGTTTGGGGGAGGGATAAGTAATACCAAGAATTTATTTGAAAATGCTATATGGAATCCCACTTTTTTATGAGCTTTCTAAGTACGCATGCATGCATGCACACACGCACACACGCGCACACTCACTCCCTTCAAGACATAGAGACTATCATCAAGGAAGAGGTAGAAAGATTTTAAGAGCCAAAGGTGGTAGAAGACCAGAGCATAATAGTGTATTCTAGACTGAAGAGGACTTTTGCAATAATTAACTCATAGCTCTGGCTGCTTGAACAAGACTTGCCCCAAATCGAGACAGTCAACATTCAGTCAAAAACCACAGTAGTAGACACATTAAATGTGTTACCAGTGATGCAAGAGAAGAAAAGATAGGCAAGAACCTGACCCAAACTGGCAGTGGCTCTGGAGATCTAAAGATTTACATCCGCAATACACCTGTCCACAAAAAAGTCTGATATAAGAGCCTCCTTGTCTTTGTGGGCAACTTGAACAGGGTGCTTAAAACTCACCTAAGGTAAAAGCATGAAGGTATTTTCCTTCTACATGGGTCAACATTCTTCCTCTTCCTATAAAATAAAACTAAAGGCTAGGATTCAAGAAGCAGTAATAACAATGTTTGCTGGAGAAGAAACAAATTTATCATATTTGGAGACTCAAATAACAAAAGCATTCTGTACAAGAAAACGGGGGAGTGTTTGTGTATTCAGTGTATTCAGTATAATAACCAAAGCTTACCACTAGAAACAATTCTATAAAATGAACTGAGAAAGAAAGGAAAAAAAAAGATAAGGACAACAAAAGTCACAGACAATGAATGTACTTCTCTATAATTTAGTCATTTCTCCAGTTCCACCTTCTGCCATTACCATCCCAAAGTGGAAAGTTTGGTCCCATACTCTTACTGGAAGAACATGAAAGGCGAAGCAGAGGAGTAACTATCTCTCCCTACTTGGAAAAAAATAATTCCTATTGTACGTCTTTTTGAAGGTGAACCCCCCTTTCGGGCTCTTAGAGTATTTTCTTCCTCAGTTTCTACTCTTAAATTCATTTTTCTACATCACACATTATGTCTTCATCCTCTTCACAATTTCCACTATTCTCTGCATTTGGGGGCATTGCCAAAAATAGATATGAGGAAGGCAGTTGTATGATGTTTTCTTGGGTTAATTTGGGTTTGGGTTTGGGTTTATGGTACAGGGTAGAATAAGGAACAAAAGGTAAAAGGTTGTTACCTCAGCAAATACACTCAAACCACAAAGCAAAAAGCTGCATAGCTACAATTAAGATTCATTCGAGTTTATTGTTTTTTATATGTTGCAGTTTTTATTTAAAAAAAGACTAATGCTAGGCTTTTGGAGTATTTTTATGCATACTACTTTTGTTGGATAATGTGATATTTCAGTCTCTACTCCTGTGATAAAAAGGGTTTGGAGTTTTGTTAAATATTTTTAATTTCTGAACTATGACTTGGTGATACATGTGTGTGCATATTTTATATATAGTCTCTCATTTCATGTTGTATAATCTCACTGTGTATGAATGAGTAGCCTTTTATTTTCATATTTTTGGAAACAGAATCTCACTATGTAGCTGTGACTGTCCTGGGACTTTTTATGTAGTCAGATTAGACTTGAACTCATAGACATCCACCTGCCTCTGAGTCCAGAGTGCTAGAATTAAAGGTGTGTGCCCCCATGTCCAGCTGAATTTCCACAATGTCTAAAGTATTATGTTTCTGGATAACACTGACATCATAAATTTGCCAATAGACTTTGAAGAAAAATATATAAATGTAACATGACCTCTTCTCTATAGCAGCTAATATTTTAAAAAATCTAACAAAGTATATCATGTTAATTCAGATATGTATCAATACTAAGAACCATAGATGAGAAAAATGAAAATATTTCAATCTCAGGCATACAAATAGATTGCTTTGAATTGTAGGTGGTTTTAGGCACCTACATGGTTAGAATTTATTTTGTCTCAAGAATGCAGCTTGCAAATTATGCCTTGATTTAATTATTGAAGACTGACTTTCATTGTGTGTGCCTAGTGTGTTGAACTATGTCCAGAATCATTTTACATAGATCCTGAGAGTTGTTAGGAAAACCAAATAATAATTTGTTAGCCTAATCTCAAAATTAGCAACTGTATACCTCAGAGATATCAGTATGTTTCTTTTTAAACCAGCAGCTACTACTTGATTCTTATAACTAAAACTTGTAGCTAATGATACTTTCTTCACAGAAGCAACTTATTTCTCTGATTGATATTCTAGTGGCAATTATCATCTCAACCATTATTTAACAAATATGTTAAAACAGCTATTCATAAAAATGTTAAAATGTATGTATTTATCAAAGGGTATGTATTTTACTCTTTCTTGAAAAGCTAGTTTCACTATAAAAGGCTTCTGATTGCTAACAGGAAAATAATTTTCTCTCTACAATTTCTAGTCTCCCAATATAAAGCATGTGTTCCACTATGCCCAGCGGTATTTTCATACTGTTAACAACAAGAATAAGTGAAACTTATTTTATCCTTTAATATATTTCATAAAGTAATGTTTTCAGATATAGGTAAATTTCCAGGATTCTCTATAGTATAAAAGACTGAAAACATATCAAATAGGTTGTAGGAAACATGTTTAGAAAAATGTGATTTAAGGTAGGGATGGGGCTTGTTGGAATAGATCTTGCCTAATAGACACAAAAACCCGAATTCAACCCCCAACACTGCAAAACAAACACATGGTCTGTTTAATATCATTTGGTGATTATTTGGTAGTCAGTAAACAAGAAGAAAGAAAAGTGGTTTTGTTAGAAAAGATTTTTTTACCCATGAGCTAAAGTAACACACATTAGTAACTACGCAGTATGTATACTCTGAATAATATATGTAAATTCATGTAAATTATTGGGATTTACAACCTTTGGATATAACAGGAGGCAGATGATAGGAAGGAAAGGTAAAATATGGGAGTAGGATTTTATTTGGGAAGGGGAAAAGATTTCAAGACAGGAAGCAAGGAAAGAGGAATATACAACACCAAGGACGTTAGAAAAAGCCTTAGAAATCATGTTATTTTA